>NW_027515332.1:0-83282 GCF_048772815.1 Callospermophilus lateralis
GAGTTTGGAACTCTAAATCCAACATGGTTTCTAGTGCTCTTTGAAACTTGACAAAATAAAGGAATTCTCAGTTTCATCTCTATGGTTTGTTTCCTCTTCAAGTAGCTCTAGGCACAGACTGTGGAAAAGCACTTTCATTGAGAGGGTTGCCAAGCTTCTAAGAAATAACGAGTTTCCGAAATACCAGCAAAAATATTTTTTCAACCAATCTTGATGATACGTGGTGGTAATGACACGTACACAAATTCCACTTGGCTCACCAATTTTTGTTCTTCTAGGTTGAAGCGTTTGTTTACAGTAGCAGTTTTTATTTCTAGGTTTCACTCTGTTCTCTCCTATATAGATAGATGAATTTGGAACTCTAAATCCAACATGGTTTTTAGTAGCTCTTTGATACTTGACAAAATAAAGGAGTTCTCAGTTTCGTCTCTGTGGTTTGTTTTCTCTTCAAGTAGCTCTAGGCATAGACTTTGAAAAGCACTTTCATTGAGAGAGGTTGCCAAGCTTCTAAGAAATAACGGGTTTTTCAAATACCAGCAAATATTTTTTCACCCAATCTTGATGATTCTTGGTGTTAATGATCAGGACACAAATCCCACTTGGCTCACCGAATTTTGTTCTTCTAGGTTGAAGCGTTCGTCTACAGTAGCAGTTTTTATATTTAGGTTTCCCGCTGTTCTCTCCTATATAGATAGATGAATTTGGAACTCTAAATCCAACATGGTTTGTGTTAGCTCTTTGAAGAATGACAAAATAAAGGAGTTCTCCGTTTTGTGTCTATGTTTTGTTTCCTCTTCAAGTAGCTCTAGGCACAGACTGTGGAAAAGCACTTTGATTGAGAGGGGTTGCCAAGCTTCTAAGAAATAACGAGATTCTGAAATAGCAGCAAATATTTTTTCAACCAATCTTGATGATACGTGGTGGTAATGACAAATACACAAATCCCACTTGGCTCACCATATTTTATTCTTCTAGGTAGAAACGTTCGTCTACAGTAGTAGTTTTTATATTTAGGTTTCCCTCTGTTCTCTCCTATATAGATAGATGAATTTGGAACTCTAAATCCAACATGGTTTGTAGTAGCTCTTTGAAGCTTGACAAAAATAAGTAGTTCTCAGTTTTGTCTCTATGGTTTGTTTCCTCTTCAAGTAGCTCTAGGCACAGACTGTGGAAAAGCACTTTCATTGAGAGGGTTTGCCAAGCTTCTAAGAAATAACGAGTTTCCGAAATACCAGCAAATATTTTTTCAACCAATCTTGATGATACGTGGTGGTAATGACACGTACACAAATTCCACTTGGCTCACCAATTTTTGTTCTTCTAGGTTGAAGCGTTTGTTTACAGTAGCAGTTTTTATTTCTAGGTTTCACTCTGTTCTCTCCTATATAGATAGATGAATTTGGAACTCTAAATCCAACATGGTTTTTAGTAGCTCTTTGATACTTGACAAAATAAAGGAGTTCTCAGTTTCGTCTCTGTGGTTTGTTTTCTCTTCAAGTAGCTCTAGGCATAGACTTTGAAAAGCACTTTCATTGAGAGAGGTTGCCAAGCTTCTAAGAAATAACGGGTTTTTCAAATACCAGCAAATATTTTTTCACCCAATCTTGATGATTCTTGGTGTTAATGATCAGGACACAAATCCCACTTGGCTCACCGAATTTTGTTCTTCTAGGTTGAAGCGTTCGTCTACAGTAGCAGTTTTTATATTTAGGTTTCCCGCTGTTCTCTCCTATATAGATAGATGAATTTGGAACTCTAAATCCAACATGGTTTGTGTTAGCTCTTTGAAGAATGACAAAATAAAGGAGTTCTCCGTTTTGTGTCTATGTTTTGTTTCCTCTTCAAGTAGCTCTAGGCACAGACTGTGGAAAAGCACTTTGATTGAGAGGGGTTGCCAAGCTTCTAAGAAATAACGAGATTCTGAAATACCAGCAAATATTTTTTCAACCAATCTTGATGATACGTGGTGGTAATGACAAATACACAAATCCCACTTAGCTCACCATATTTTATTCTTCTAGGTAGAAACGTTCGTCTACAGTAGTAGTTTTTATATTTAGGTTTCCCTCTGTTCTCTCCTATATAGATAGATGAATTTGGAACTCTAAATCCAACATGGTTTGTAGTAGCTCTTTGAAGCTTCACAAAAATAAGTAGTTCTCAGTTTTGTCTCTATGGTTTGTTTCCTCTTCAAGTAGCTCTAGGCACAGACTGTGGAAAAGCACTTTCATTGAGAGGGTTTGCCAAGCTTCTAAGAAATAACGAGTTTCCGAAATACCAGCAAATATTTTTTCAACCAATCTTGATGATACTTGGTGGTAATGACACGTACACAAATCCCACTTGGCTCACCAAGTTTTGTTCTTCTAGGTTGAAGCGTTTGTTTACAGTAGCAGTTTTTATTTCTAGGTTTCACTCTGTTCTCTCCTATATAGATAGATTAATTTGGAACTCTAAATCCAACATGGTTTGTAGTAGCTCTTTGAAACTTGACAAAAAAGTAGTTCTCAGTTTTGTCTCTATGGTTTTTTCCTCTTCAAGTAGCCCTTAGCAGAGACTGTGGAAAAGCACTTTCATTGAAAGGGGTTGCCAAGCTTCCAAGAAATAACGAGTTTCTGAAATACCTGCAAATATTTTTTCACCCAATCTTGATGATACTTGGTCGTAATGTTCAGGACACAAATACCACTTGGCTCACAGAATTTTGTTCTTCTAGGTTGAAGCGTTCATCTAGAGTAGCAGTTTTTATATTTAGGTTTCCCTCTGTTCTCTCCTATATAGATAGATGAATTTGGAACTCTAAATCCAACATGGTTTGTAGTAGCTCCTTGAAACTTGACAATATATAGGAGTTCTCAGTTTTGTCTCTATGGTTTCTTTCCTCTTAAAGTAGCTCTAGGCACAGACTGTGGAAAAGCAATTTAATTGAGAGGGGTTGCCCAGCTTCTAAGAAATAACGAGTTTCAGAAATACCAGCAAATATTTTTTTACCCAATCTTGATGATTCTTGGTGGTAATGATCAGGATACAAATCCCACTTGGCTCACCGAATTTTGTTCTTCTAGGTTGAAGCGTTCGTCTACAGTAGCAGTTTTTATATTTAGGATTCCCCCTGTTCTCTCCTATATAGATAGATGAATTTGGAACTCTAAATCCAACATGGATTGTAGTAGCTCTTTGAAACTTGACAAAAAAAAGTAGTTTTCAGTTTTGTCTCTATGGTTTGTTTCCTCTTCAAGTAGCCCTAAGCAGAGACTGTGGAAAAGCAATTTCATTGAAAGGGGTTGCCAAGCTTCCAAGAAATTATAAGTTTCCGAAATACCAGCAAATATTCTTTCACCCAATCTTGATGATACGTGGTGGTAATGATGAGTCCACAAATCCCACTTGGCTCACCAATTTTTGTTCTTCTAGGTTGAAGGGTTCGTTTACAGTAGCAGTTTTTAGGTTTAGGTTTCACTCTGTTCTCTCCTATATAGATATTTGAATTTGGAACTCTAAATCCCACATGGTTTGCAGTAGCTCTTTGAAACTTGACAAAATAAAGTAGTTCTCATTTTTGTCTCTATGGTTTGTTTCCTCTTCAATTAGCCCTAGGCACAGACTGTGGAAAAGCATTTTCATTGAGATGGGTTGCCAAGCTACTAAGAAATAACGAGTTTCCGAAATACCACCAAATATTTTTTCACCCAATCTTGATGATACTTGGTGGTAATGATCAGTACACAAATCCCACTTGGCTCACCGAATTTTGTTCTTCTAAGTTGAAGCGTTCATCTACAGTAGCAGTTTTTATTTTTAGGTTTCTCTCTGTTCTCTCCTATATAGATAGATGAATTTGGAACTCTAAATCCAACAGGGTTTGTAGTAGCTCTTTGAAGCTTGACAAAAATAAGTAGTTCTCAGTTTTATCTCTATGGTTTGTTTCCGCTTCAAGTAGCCCTAAGAAAAGACTGTGGAAAAGCACTTTCATTTAAAGGGGTTGCCAAGCTTCCAAGAAATTACGAGTTTCCGAAATACCAGCAAATATTTTTTCAACCAATCTTGATGATACGTGGTGGTAATGACAAGTACACAAATCCCACTTGGCTCACCAATTTTTGTTCTTCTAGGTTGAAGTGTTCGTTTACAGTAGCAGTTTTTATTTTTAGGTTTCACTCTGTTCTCTCCTATATAGATAGATGAATTTGGAACTCTAAATCCAACATGGTTTCTAGTAGCTCTTTGAAGCTTGACAAAAATAAGTAGTTCTCAGTTTTGTCTCTATGGTTTGTTTCCTCTTCAAGTAGCCCTAAGAAAAGACTGTGGAAAAGCACTTTCATTGAAAGGGATTGCCAAACTTCCAAGAAATTACGAGTTTTCGAAATACCAGCAAATATTTTTTCAACCAATCTTGATGATACATGGTGGTAATGACAAGTACACAAATCCCACTTGGCTCACCAATTTTTGTTCTTCTAGGTTGAAGAGTTCGTTTACAGTAGCAGTTTTTATTTTTAGGTTTCACTCTGATCTCTCCTATATTGATAGATGAATTTGGAACTCAAAATCCAACATGGTTTGATGTAGCTCTTTGAAACTTGACAAAATAAAAAAGTTCTCAGTTTTGTCTCTATGGTTTGTTTCCTCTTCAAGTAGCTCTATGCACAGACTGTGGAAAAGCACTTTCATTGAGAGGGGTTGCCAAGGTTCTAAGAAATAACAATTTTCCGAAATACCAGGAAATATTTTTCATCCAATCTTGATGATTCTTGGTGGTAATGATGAGGACACAAATCCCACTTGGCTCACCGAGTTTTATTCTTCTAGGTTGAAGCGATTGTCTACAGTCGCAGTTTTTATATTTAGGTTTTCCTCTGTTCTCTCCTATATAGATATATGAATTTGGAACTCAAAATCCAACATGGTTTGTATTAGCTCTTTGAACCTTGACAAAATAAAGGAGTTCTCAGTTTGATTCTATGGTTTGTTTCCTCTTCAAGTAGCTCTATGCACAGACTGTGGAAAAGCACTTTCATTGAGAGGGGTTGCCAAGCTTCTAAGAAATAACGAGGTTCCGAAATACCAGGATATATTTTTAAACCCAATCGTGATGATACTTGGTGGTAATGATCAGGACAAAAATCCCACTTGTCTCACCGAATTTTGTTTTTCTAGATTGAAGCGTTCGTCTACAGTAGCAGTTTTTATATTTAGGTTTCCCTCTGTTCTCTAATATATAGATGTATGAATTTGGAACTCTAAATCCAACATGGTTTGTAGTAGCTCTTTGAAACTTGAAAAATAAAGGAGTTCTCCGTTTTGTCTCTATGATTTGTTTCCTCTTCAAGTAGCTCTAGGCCCAGACTGTGGAAAAGCACTTTCATTGAGAGGGGTTGCCCAGGTTCTAAGAAATAACGAGTTTCCGAAATACCTGCAAATATTTTTTCACCCAATCTTGATGATACTTGGTGGTAATGTTCAGGACACAAATCCCACTTGTCTCACAGAATTTTGTTTTTCTAGGTTGAAGCGTTCGTCTACAGTAGCAGTTTTTATATTTAGGTTTCCCTCTGTTCTCTCCTATATAGATAGATGAATTTGGAACTCTAAATCAAACATGGTTTGTAGTAGCTCTTTGAAGCTTGACCAAACTAAGTAGTTCTCATTTTTGTCTCTATGGTTTGTTTCCTCTTCAAGTAGCCCTAAGAAAAGACTGTGGAAAAGCACTTTCATTGAAAGGGGTTGCCAAGCTGCCAAGAAATTACGAGTTTCTGAAATACCAGCAAATATTTTTTCAACCAATCTTGATGATACGTGGTGGTAATGACAAGTACACAAATCCCACTTGGCTCACCAATTTTTGTTCTTCTAGGTTGAAGCGTTCGTTTACAGTAGCAGTTTTTATTTTTAGGTTTCACTCTGTTCTCTGCTATATAGATAGATGCTTTTGGAACTCTAAATCCAACATGGTTTTTAGTAGCTCTTTGATACTTGACAAAAGAAAGCAGTTCTCAGTTTTGTCTCCATGGTTTGTTTCCTATTCAAGTAGCCCTAGGCACAGACTGTGTAAAAGCACTTTCATTGAGAGGGTTTGCCAAGCTTCTAAGAAATAAAGTGTTTCCGAAATACCAGCAAATATTTTTTCCCCAATCTTGATGATACTTTGTGGTCATAATCCGTACACAAATCTCACTTGGCTCACCAAATTTTGTTCTTCTAGGTTGAAGCGTTTGTCTACAGTAAAAGTTTTTAAATTTAGGTTACCCTCTGTTCTCTCCTATATAGATAGATGAATTTGGAACTCTAAATCCAACATGGTTTGTATTAGCTATTTGAAAAATGACAAAATAAAGCAGTTCTCCGTTTTGTCTCTATGATTTGTTTCCTCTTCAAGTAGCTCTAGGCACAGACTGTGGAAAAGCACTTTCATTGAGAGGGGTTGCCAAGCTTCTAAGAAATAACGAGTTTCCGAAATACCTGCAAATGTTTTTTCACACAATCTTGATGATACTTGGTGGTAATGATCAGGACACAAATCCCACTTGGCTCACTTTAAATTCTACAAAATAAAAAAGTTCTCAGTTTTGTCTCTATGGTTTGTTTCCTCTTCAAGTAGCTCTAGTCACAGACTGTGGAAAAGCACTTTCATTGAGAGGGATTGCCAAGCTTCTAAGAAATAACAAGTTTCCGCAATACCAGGAAATAATTTTTCATCCAATCTTGATGATACTTGGTGGTAATGATCAGGACACAAATCCCACTTGGCTCACCGAATATTCTTCCTCTAGGTTGAAGCGTTCTTCTACAGTAGCAGTTTTTATATTTGGGTTTCCCTCTGTTCTCTCCTATATAGATAAATGAATTTGGAACTCAAAATCCAACATGGTTTGTAGTAGCTCTTTGAAACTTGATAAAATAAAGGAGTTCTCATTTTTGTCTCCATGGTTTGTTTCCTCTTCAAGTAGCCCTAAGCAAAGAATATGAAAAGCACTTTCATTGACAGGGGTTGTCAAGCTTCCAAGAAATTACGAGTTTCCGAAATACCAGCAAATATTTTTTCACCCAATCTTGATGATGCTTGGCGGTAATGATCAGGACACAAATCCCACTTGGCTCACCGAATTTTGTTCTTCTAGGTTTAAGCGTTCAACTACAGTAGCAGTTTTTATATTTAGATTTCCTTCTGTTCTCTCCTATATAGATAGATGAATTTGGAACTCTAAATCCAACATGATTTGAAGTAGCTCTTTGAAACTTGACAAAATAAAAAAGTTCGCAGTTTTGTCTCTATCTTTTTTTGCTCTTCAAGTGGCTCTAGGCAAAGACTGTGGAAAAGCACTTTTAATGAGAGGGGTTGCCAACCTTCTAAGAAATAACAAGTTTCCGAAATACCAGCAAATATTTTTCCACTCAATCTTGATGATACTTGGTGGTAATGATCAGTACACAAATCCCACTTGGCTCACCGAATTTTCTTCCTCTATGTTGAAGCGTTCATCTACAGTAGCAGTTTTTATATTTGGGTTTCCCTCTGTTCTCTCCTATATAGATAGATGAATTTGGAACTCTAAATCCAACATGGTTTGTAGTAGCTCTTGGAAACTTGACGAAATAAAGGAGTTCTCCGTTTTGTCTCTATGACTTGTTTCCTCGTCAAGTTGCCCTAAGCAAAGACTGTGGAAAAGCACTCTCATTGAAAGGGGTTGCCAAGCTTACAAGAAATTACGAGTTTCCGAAATAAAAGCAAATATTTTTTCAACCAATCTTGATGATACGTGGTGGTAATGACAAGTACACAAATCCCACTTGGCTCACCAATTTTTGTTCTTCTAGGTTGAAGCGTTCGTTTATAGTAGCAGTTTTTATTTTTTGGTTTCCCTCTGTTCTCTCCTATATAGATAGATGAATTTGGAATTCTAAATGCAACATGGTTTTTAGTAGATCTTTGATACTTGACAAAATAAAGGAGTTCTCAGTTTTGTCTTTATGGTTTGTTTCCTCTTCAAGTAGCCCTAGGCACAGACTGTGGAAAAACACTTTCATTGAGAGTGCTTGCCAAGCTTCTAAGAAATAACGAGTTTCCGAAATACCAACAAATATTTTTTCACCCAATCTTGATGATACTTGGTGGTAATGATCACTACATAAATCCCACTTGGCTCACCAAATTTAGTTTTTCTAGGTTGAAGCGTTCGTCTACAGTAGCAGTTTTTATATTTAGGTTTCCCTCTGTTCTCTCCTATATACATAGATGAAATTTTAACTCTAGATCCAACATGGTTTCCAGTAGCACTTTGAAACTTGACAAAATAGAGGAGTTCTCAGTTTTGTCTCTATGGTTTGTTTCCTCTTCAAGTAGCCCTAGGCACAGACTGTGGAAAAGCACTTTCATTGAGAGGGTTGCCAAGCTTCTAAGAAATAACGAGTTTCCGAAATACCAGCAAATATTTTTTCACCCAATCTTGATGATACGTGGTGGTAATGATCAGTACACAAATCCCACTTGGCTCAGTAAATTTTGTTCTTCTAGGTTAAAGCGTTCGTTTACAGTAGCAGTTTTTATATTTAGGTTTCCCTCTGTTCTCTCCTATATAGATAGATGAATTTGGAACTCTAAATCCAACATGGTTTGTAGTAGCTCTTTGAAACTTGACAAAAATAAGTAGTTCTCATTTTTGTCTCTATGGTTTGTTTGCTCTTCAAGTAGCTCTAGGCACAGACTGTGGAAAAGCACTTTCATTGAGAGGGGTTGCCAAGCTTCTAAGAAATAACGAGTTTCTGAAATACCAGCAAATATTTTTTCACCCAATCTTGATGACACGTGGTGGTAATGACAAGCACACAAATCCCTCCTGGATCACCAAATTTTCTTCTTCTATGTTGAAGCGTTCATCTACAGTAGCCGTTTTTATATTTAGGTTTCCCTCTGTTCTCTCCTATATATATAGATGAGTTTGGAACTCTAAATCCAACATGGTTTCTAGTGCTCTTTGAAACTTGACAAAATAAAGGAATTCTCAGTTTCGTCTCTATGGTTTGTTTCCTCTTCAAGTAGCTCTAGGCACAGACTGTGGAAAAGCACTTTCATTGAGAGGGTTGCCAAGCTTCTAAGAAATAACGAGTTTCCGAAATACCAGCAAAAATATTTTTTCAACCAATCTTGATGATACGTGGTGGTAATGACACGTACACAAATTCCACTTGGCTCACCAATTTTTGTTCTTCTAGGTTGAAGCGTTTGTTTACAGTAGCAGTTTTTATTTCTAGGTTTCACTCTGTTCTCTCCTATATAGATAGATGAATTTGGAACTCTAAATCCAACAGGGTTTTTAGTAGCTCTTTGATACTTGACAAAATAAAGGAGTTCTCAGTTTCATCTCTGTGGTTTGTTTTCTCTTCAAGTAGCTCTAGGCATAGACTTTGAAAAGCACTTTCATTGAGAGGGGTTGCCAAGCTTCTAAGAAATAACGGGTTTTTCAAATACCAGCAAATATTTTTTCACCCAATCTTGATGATTCTTGGTGTTAATGATCAGGACACAAATCCCACTTGGCTCACCGAATTTTGTTCTTCTAGGTTGAAGCGTTCGTCTACAGTAGCAGTTTTTATATTTAGGTTTCCCGCTGTTCTCTCCTATATAGATAGATGAATTTGGAACTCTAAATCCAACATGGTTTGTGTTAGCTCTTTGAAGAATGACAAAATAAAGGAGTTCTCCGTTTTGTGTCTATGTTTTGTTTCCTCTTCAAGTAGCTCTAGGCACAGACTGTGGAAAAGCACTTTGATTGAGAGGGGTTGCCAAGCTTCTAAGAAATAACGAGATTCTGAAATACCAGCAAATATTTTTTCAACCAATCTTGATGATACGTGGTGGTAATGACAAATACACAAATCCCACTTGGCTCACCATATTTTATTCTTCTAGGTAGAAACGTTCGTCTACAGTAGTAGTTTTTATATTTAGGTTTCCCTCTGTTCTCTCCTATATAGATAGATGAATTTGGAACTCTAAATCCAACATGGTTTGTAGTAGCTCTTTGAAGCTTGACAAAAATAAGTAGTTCTCAGTTTTGACTCTATGGTTTGTTTCCTCTTCAAGTAGCTCTAGGCACAGACTGTGGAAAAGCACTTTCATTGAGAGGGTTTGCCAAGCTTCTAAGAAATAACGAGTTTCCGAAATACCAGCAAATATTTTTTCAACCAATCTTGATGATACTTGGTGGTAATGACACGTACACAAATCCCACTTGGCTCACCAAGTTTTGTTCTTCTAGGTTGAAGCGTTTGTTTACAGTAGCAGTTTTTATTTCTAGGTTTCACTCTGTTATCTCCTATATAGATAGATTAATTTGGAACTCTAAATCCAACATCGTTTGTAGTAGCTCTTTGAAACTTGACAAAAAAGTAGTTCTCAGTTTTGTCTCTATGGTTTTTTCCTCTTCAAGTAGCCCTTAGCAGAGACTGTGGAAAAGCACTTTCATTGAAAGGGGTTGCCAAGCTTCCAAGAAATAACGAGTTTCTGAAATACCTGCAAATATTTTTTCACCCAATCTTGATGATACTTGGTCGTAATGTTCAGGACACAAATACCACTTGGCTCACAGAATTTTGTTCTTCTAGGTTGAAGCGTTCATCTAGAGTAGCAGTTTTTATATTTAGGTTTCCCTCTGTTCTCTCCTATATAGATAGATGAATTTGGAACTCTAAATCCAACATGGTTTGTAGTAGCTCCTTGAAACTTGACAAAATAAAGGAGTTCTCAGTTTTGTCTCTATGTTTTCTTTCCTCTTAAAGTAGTTCTAGGCACAGACTGTGGAAAAGCAATTTAATTGAGAGGGGTTGCCAAGCTTCTAAGAAATAACGAGTTTCAGAAATACCAGCAAATATTTTTTTACCCAATCTTGATGATTCTTGGTGGTAATGATCAGGATACAAATCCCACTTGGCTCACCGAATTTTGTTCTTCTAGGTTGAAGCGTTCGTCTACAGTAGCAGTTTTTATATTTAGGATTCCCTCTGTTCTCTCCTATATAGATAGATGAATTTGGAACTCTAAATCCAACATGGATTGTAGTAGCTCTTTGAAACTTGACAAAAAAAAGTAGTTTTCAGTTTTGTCTCTATGGTTTGTTTCCTCTTCAAGTAGCCCTAAGCAGAGACTGTGGAAAAGTAATTTCATTGAAAGGGGTTGCCAAGCTTCCAAGAAATTATAAGTTTCCGAAATACCAGCAAATATTCTTTCACCCAATCTTGATGATACGTGGTGGTAATGATGAGTCCACAAATCCCACTTGGCTCACCAATTTTTGTTCTTCTAGGTTGAAGGGTTCGTTTACAGTAGCAGTTTTTAGGTTTAGGTTTCACTCTGTTCTCTCCTATATAGATATTTGAATTTGGAACTCTAAATCCCACATGGTTTGTAGTAGCACTTTGAAACTTGACAAAATAAAGTAGTTCTCATTTTTGTCTCTATGGTTTGTTTCCTCTTCAATTAGCCCTAGGCACAGACTGTGGAAAAGCATTTTCATTGAGATGGGTTGCCAAGCTACTAAGAAATAACGAGTTTCCGAAATACCACCAAATATTTTTTCACCCAATCTTGATGATACTTGGTGGTAATGATCAGTACACAAATCCCACTTGGCTCACCGAATTTTGTTCTTCTAAGTTGAAGCGTTCATCTACAGTAGCAGTTTTTATTTTTAGGTTTCTCTCTGTTCTCTCCTATATAGATAGATGAATTTGGAACTCTAAATCCAACAGGGTTTGTAGTAGCTCTTTGAAGCTTGACAAAAATAAGTAGTTCTCAGTTTTATCTCTATGGTTTGTTTCCGCTTCAAGTAGCCCTAAGAAAAGACTGTGGAAAAGCACTTTCATTTAAAGGGGTTGCCAAGCTTCCAAGAAATTACGAGTTTCCGAAATACCAGCAAATATTTTTTCAACCAATCTTGATGATACGTGGTGGTAATGACAAGTACACAAATCCCACTTGGCTCACCAATTTTTGTTCTTCTAGGTTGAAGTGTTCGTTTACAGTAGCAGTTTTTATTTTTAGGTTTCACTCTGTTCTCTCCTATATAGATAGATGAATTTGGAACTCTAAATCCAACATGGTTTCTAAGAGCTCTTTGAAGCTTGACAAAACTAAGTAGTTCTCAGTTTTGTCTCTATGGTTTGTTTCCTCTTCAAGTAGCCCTAAGAAAAGACTGTGGAAAAGCACTTTCATTGAAAGGGATTGCCAAACTTCAAAGAAATTACGAGTTTTCGAAATACCAGCAAATATTTTTTCAACCAATCTTGATGATACATGGTGGTAATGACAAGTACACAAATCCCACTTGGCTCACCAATTTTTGTTCTTCTAGGTTGAAGAGTTCGTTTACAGTAGCAGTTTTTATTTTTAGGTTTCACTCTGATCTCTCCTATATTGATAGATGAATTTGGAACTCTAAATCCAACATGGTTTGATGTAGCTCTTTGCAACTTGACAAAATAAAAAAGTTCTCAGTTCTGTCTCTATGGTTTGTTTCCTCTTCAAGTAGCTCTATGCACAGACTGTGGAAAAGCACTTTCATTGAGAGGGGTTGCCAAGGTTCTAAGAAATAACAATTTTCCGAAATACCAGGAAGTATTTTTCATCCAATCTTGATGATTCTTGGTGGTAATGATGAGGACACAAATCCCACTTGGCTCACCGAGTTTTATTCTTCTAGGTTGAAGCGATTGTCTACAGTCGCAGTTTTTATATTTAGGTTTTCCTCTGTTCTCTCCTATATAGATAGATGAATTTGGAACTCTAAATCCAACATGGTTTGTAGTAGCTCTTTGAAACTTGACAAAAAAAAGTAGTTCTCAGTTTTGTCTCTATGGTTTGTTTCCTCTTCAAGTAGCTCTATGCACAGACTGTGGAAAAGCACTTTCATTGAGAGGGGTTGCCAAGGTTCTAAGAAATAACGAGTTTCCGAAATACCAGCAAATATTTTTCAACCAGTCGTGATGATACTTGGCGGTAATGATCAGTACACAATTCTCACTTGGCTCACCAAATTTTGTTCTTGTACGTTGAAGCGTTCGTCTACAGTAGCAGTTTTTATATTTAGGTTTCCCTCTGTTCTCTCCTATATAGATATATGAATTTGGAACTCAAAATCCAACATGGTTTGTATTAGCTCTTTGAAACTTGACAAAATAAAGGAGTTCTCAGTTTGATTCTATGGTTTGTTTCATCTTCAAGTAGCTCTAGGCACAGACTGTGGAAAAGCACTTTCATTGAGAGGGGTTGCCAAGCTTCTAAGAAATAACGAGGTTCCAAAATACCAGGATATATTTTTAAACCCAATCGTGATGATACTTGGTGGTAATGATCAGGACAAAAATCCCACTTGTCTCACCGAATTTTGTTCTTCTAGATTGAAGCGTTCGTCTACAGTAGCAGTTTTTATATTTAGGTTTCCCTCTGTTCTCTAATATATAGATGTATGAATTTGGAACTCTAAATCCAACATGGTTTGTAGTAGCTCTTTGAAACTTGAAAAATAAAGGAGTTCTCCATTTTGTCTCTATGATTTGTTTCCTCTTCAAGTAGCTCTAGGCCCAGACTGTGGAAAAGCACTTTCATTGAGAGGGGTTGCCCAGGTTCTAAGAAATAACGATTTTCCGAAATGCCTGCAAATATTTTTTCACCCAATCTTGATGATACTTGGTGGTAATGTTCAGACACAAATCCCACTTGTATCACCGAATTTTGTTTTCTAGGTTGAAGCGTTCGTCTACAGTAGCAGTTTTTATATTTAGGTTTCCCTCTGTTCTCTCCTATATAGATAGATGAATTTGGAACTCTAAATCCAACATGGTTTGTAGTAGCTCTTTGAAGCTTGACCAAACTAAGTAGTTCTCATTTTTGTCTCTATGGTTTGTTTCCTCTTCAAGTAGCCCTAAGAAAAGACTGTGGAAAAGCACTTTCATTGAAAGGGGTTGCCAAGCTGCCAGGAAATTACGAGTTTCTGAAATACCAGCAAATATTTTTTCAACCAATCTTGATGATACGTGGTGGTAATGACAAGTACACAAATCCCACTTGGCTCACCAATTTTTGTTCTTCTAGGATTTAAGCGTTCGTTTACAGTAGCAGTTTTTATTTTTAGGTTTCACTATGTTCTCTCCTATATTGATAGATGAATTTGGAACTCTAAATCCAACATGGTTTTTAGTAGCTCTTTGAAACTTGACAAAAAAAAAGTAGTTCTCAGTTTTGTCTCTATGGTTTGTTTCCTCTTCAAGTAGCCCTAAGTAGAGACTGTGGAAAAGCACTTTCATTGAAAGGGGTTGCCAAGCTTCCAAGAAATTACGAGTTTCTGAAATACCAGCAAATATTTTTTCAACCAAACTTGATGATACGTGGTGGTAATGACAAGTACACAAATCCCACTTGGCTCACCAATTTTTGTTCTTCTAGGTTGAAGCGTTCGTTTACAGTAGCAGTTTTTATTTTTAGGTTTCACTCTGTTCTCTGCTATATAGATAGATGCTTTTGGAACTCTAAATCCAACATGGTTTTTAGTAGCTCTTTGATACTTGACAAAAGAAAGCAGTTCTCAGTTTTGTCTCTATGGTTTGTTTCCTATTCAAGTAGCCCTAGGCACAGACTGTGTAAAAGCACTTTCATTGAGAGGGTTTGCCAAGCTTCTAAGAAATAATGTGTTTCCGAAATACCAGCAAATATTTTTTCTCCAATCTTGATGATACTTTGTGGTCTTAATCCGTACACAAATCTCACTTGGCTCACCAAATTTTGTTCTTCTAGGTTGAAGCGTTTGTCTACAGTAAAAGTTTTTAAATTTAGGTTACCCTCTGTTCTCTCCTATATAGATAGATGAATTTGGAACTCTAAATCCAACATAGTTTGTAGTCGCTCTCGGAAACTTGACAAAATAAAGGGGTTCTCAGTTTAGTCTCAATGGTTTGTTTCCTCTTCAAGTAGCTCTAGGCACAGACTGTGGAAAAGCACTTTCATTGAGAGGCGTTGCCAAGCTTCTAAGAAATAACGAGTTTCCAAAATACCAGCAAATATTTTTTCACCCAATCTTGATGATACTTGGAGGTAATGATCAGTACACAAATCCCACTTGCCTCACCGAATTTTGTTCTTCTAGATTGAAGCGTTCGTCTACAGTAGCAGTTTTTATATTTAGGTTTCCCTCTGTTCTCTAATATATAGATATATGAATTTGGAACTCTAAATCCAACATGGTTTGTAGTAGCTCTTTGAAACTTGACAAAATAAAGGAGTTCTCCGTATTGTCTCTATGATTGTTTCCTCTTCAAGTAGCTCTAGGCCCAGACTGTGGAAAAGCACTTTCATTGAGAGGGGTTGCCAAGGTTCTAAGAAATAACGAGTTTCCGAAATACCTGCAAATATTTTTTCACCCAATCTTGATGATACTTGGTGGTAATGCTCAGGACACAAATACCACTTGGCTCACAGAATTTTGTTCTTCTAGGTTGAAGCGTTCATCTACAGTAGCAGTTTTTATATTAAGGTTTCCCTTTGTTCTCTCCTATATAGATAGATGAATTTGGAACTCTAAATCCAACATGGTTTGTAGTAGCTCTTTGAAACTTGACAAATTAAAGGAGTTCTCAGTTTTGTCTGTATGGTTTCTTTCCTCTTAAAGTACCTCTAGGCACAGACTGTGGAAAAGCACTTTCATTGAGAGGGGTTGCCCAGGTTCTAAGAAATAACGAGTTTCAGAAATACCAGCAAATATTTTTTATCCAATCATGATGATACTTGGTGGTAATGATCAGGATACAAATCCCACTTGGCTCACCGAATTTTGTTCTTCTAGGTTGAAGCGTTCGTCTACAGTAGCAGTTTTTATATTTAGGATTCCCTCTGTTCTCTCCTATATAGATAGATAAATTTGGAACTCTAAATCCAACATGGATTGTAGTAGCTCTTTCAAACTTGACAAAAAAAGTAGTTTTCAGTTTTGTCTCTATGGTTTGTTTCCTCTTCAAGTAGCCCTAAGCAGAGACTGTGGAAAAGCAATTTCATTGAATGGGGTTGCCAAGCTTCCAAGAAATTATGAGTTTCCGAAATACCAGCAAATATTCTTTCACCCAATCTGGATGATACGTGGTGGTAATGATGAGTCCACAAATCCCACTTGGCTCACCAATTTTTGTTCTTCTAGGTTGAAGGGTTCGTTTACAGTAGCAGTTTTTAAGTTTAGGTTTCACTCTGTTCTCTCCTATATAGATATTTGAATTTGGAACTCTAAATCCCACATGGTTTGCAGTAGCTCTTTGAAACTTGACAAAATAAAGGAGTTCTCATTTTTGTCTCTATGGTTTGTTTCCTCTTCAATTAGCCCTAGGCACAGACTGTGGAAAAGCATTTTCATTGAGATGGGTTGCCAAGCTACTAAGAAATAACGAGTTTCCGAAATACCACCAAATATTTTTTCACCCAATCTTGATGATACTTGGTGGTAATGATCAGTACACAAATCCCACTTGGCTCACCGAATTTTCTTCTTCTAATTTGAAGCGTTTATCTACAGTAGCAGTTTTTATTTTTAGGTTTCCCTCTGTTCTCTCCTATGTAGATAGATGAATTCGGAACTCTGAATCCAACAGGGTTTGTAGTAGCTCTTTGAAACTTGACAAAAATAAGTAGTTCTCAGTTTTATCTCTATGGTTTGTTTCCGCTTCAAGTAGCCCTAAGAAAAGACTGTGGAAAAGCACTTTCATTGAAAGGGGTTGCCAAGCTTCCAAGAAATTACGAGTTTCCGAAATACCAACAAATATTTTTTCAACCAATCTTGATGATACCTGGTGGTAATGACAAGTACACAAATCCCACTTGGCTCACCAATTTTTGTTCTTCTAGGTTGAAGCGTTCGTTTACAGTAGCAGTTTTTATTTTTAGGTTTCACTCTGTTCTCTCCTATATTTGATAGATGAATTTGGAACTCTAAATCCAACATGGTTTGATGTAGCTCTTTGAAACTTGACAAAATATAAAAGTTCTCAGTTTTGTCTCTATGGTTTGTTTCCTCTTCAAGTAGCTCTAGGCACAGACTGTGGAAAAGCACTTTCATTGAGAGGCATTGCCAAGATTCTAAGAAATAAAAATTTTCCGAAATACCAGGAAATATTTTTCATCCAATCTTGAAGATTCTTGGTGGTAATGATGAGGACACAAATCCCACGTGGCTCACCGAATTTTATTCTTCTAGGTTGAAGCGATTATCTACAGTAGCAGTTTTTATATTTAGGTTTTCCTCTGTTCTCTCCTATATATATAGATGAATTTGGAACTCTAAATCCAACATGATTTGTAGTAGCTCTTTGAAACTTGACAAAAAAAAGTAGTTCTCATTTTTGTCTCTATGGTTTGTTTCCTCTTCACGTAGCCCTAAGTAAAGACTGTGGAAAAGCAATTTCATTGAAAAGGGTTGCCAAGCTTCCAAAGAAATTACGAGTTTCTGAAATACCAGCAAATATTTTTTCACCCAATCTTGATGATACTAGGTAGTAATGATCAGTACACAAATCCCACTTGGCTCACCAATTTTTGTTCTTCTAGGTTGAAGCGTTCGTCTACAGTAGCAGTTTTTATATTTATGTTTCCCTCTGTTCTCTCCTATATAGATAGATGAATTTGGAACTCTAAATCAACATGGTTTGTAGTAGCTCTTTGAAACTTGACAAAATAAAAAGTTCGCAGTTTTGTCTCTATGGTTTGTTTGCTCTTCAAGTAGCTCTAGGCACAGACTGTGGAAAAGCACTTTCATTGACAGGGGTTGTCAAGCTTCCAAGAAATTACGAGTTTCCGAAATACCAGCAAATATTTTTTCACCCAATCTTGATGATGCTTGGCGGTAATGATCAGGACACAAATCCCACTTGGCTCACCGAATTTTGTTCTTCTAGGTTTAAGCGTTCGTCTACAGTAGCAGTTTTTATATTTAGATTTCCTTCTGTTCTCTCCTATATAGATAGATGAATTTGGAACTCTAAATCCAACATGATTTGAAGTAGCTCTTTGAAACTTGACAAAATAAAAAAGTTCGCAGTTTTGTATCTATCTTTTTTTTGCTCTTTAAGTAGCTCTAGGCAAAGACTGTGGAAAAGGACTTTTAATGAAAGGGTTGCCAACCTTCTAAGAAATAACAAGTTTCCGAAATACCAGCAAATATTTTTCCACTAAATCTTGATGAAACTTGGTGGTAATGATCAGTACACAAATCCCACTTGGCTCACCGAATTTTCTTCCTCTATGTTGAAGCGTTCATCTACAGTAGCAGTTTTTATATTTGGGTTTCCCTCTGTTCTCTCCTATATAGATAGATGAATTTGGAACTCTAAATCCAACATGGTTTGTAGTAGCTCTTGGAAACTTGACAAAATAAAGGAATTCTCCGTTTTGTCTCTATGGCTTGTTTCCTCTTCAAGTAGCCCTAAGCAAAGACTGTGGAAAAGCACTTTCATTGAAAGGGGTTGCCAAGCTTACAAGAAATTACGAGTTTCCGAAATAAAAGCAAATATTTTTCCACCAATCTTGATGATACGTGGTGGTAATGACAAGTACACAAATCCCACTTGGCTCACCAATTTTTGTTCTTCTAGGTTGAAGCGTTCGTTTACAGTAGCAGTTTTTATTTTTAGGTTTCTCTCTGTTCTCTCCTATATAGATAGATGAATTTGGAATTCTAAATGCAACATGGTTTTTAGTAGATCTTTGATACTTGACAAAATAAAGGAGTTCTCAGTTTTGTCTCTATGGTTTGTTTCCTCTTCAAGTAGCCCTAGGCACAGACTGTGGAAAAGCACTTTCATTGAGAGGGGTTGCCAAGCTTCTAAGAAATAACGAGTTTCCGAAATACCAGCAAATATTTTTTCACCCAATCTTGATGATACTTGGTGGTAATGATCACTACATAAATCCCACTTGGCTCACCAAATTTAGTTTTTCTAGGTTGAAGCTTTCGTCTACAGTAGCAGTTTTTATATTTAGGTTTCCCTCTGTTCTCTCCTATATACATAGATGAAATTGGAACTCTAGATCCAACATGGTTTCAAGTAGCACTTTGAAACTTGACAAAATAAAAGAGTTCTCAGTTTTGTCTCTATGGTTTGTTTCCTCTTCAAGTAGCCCTAGGCACAGACTGTGGAAAAGCACTTTCATTGAGAGGGTTGCCAAGCTTCTAAGAAATAACGAGTTTCCGAAATACCAGCAAATATTTTTTCACCCAAACTTGATGATACGTGGTGGTAATGATCAGGACACAAATCCCACTTGGCTCAGTAAATTTTGTTCTTCTAGATTAAGGCGTTCGTCTACAGTAGCAGTTTTTATATTTAGGTTTCCCTCTGTTCTCTCCTATATAGATAGATGAATTTGGAATTCTAAATCCAACATGGTTTTTAGTAGCTCTTGGAAACTTGATAAAATAAAGGAGTTCTCAGTTTTGTCTCTATGGTTTGTTTTCTCTTAAAGTAGCCCTAGTCACAGAATGTGGAAAAGCACTTTAATTGAGAGGGGTTGCCAATCTTCTAAGAAATAACGAGTTACCAAAATACCAGGAAATATTTTTTCACCCAATCTTGATGACACGTGGTGGTAATGACAAGCACACAAATCACTCCTGGATCACCAAATTTTCTTCTTCTATGTTGAAGCGTTCATCTACAGTAGCCGTTTTTATATTTAGGTTTCCCTCTGTTCTCTCCTATATATATAGATGAGTTTGGAACTCTAAATCCAACATGGTTTCTAGTGCTCTTTGAAACTTGACAAAATAAAGGAATTCTCAGTTTCGTCTCTATGGTTTGTTTCCTCTTCAAGTAGCTCTAGGCACAGACTGTGGAAAAGCACTTTCATTGAGAGGGTTGCCAAGCTTCTAAGAAATAACGAGTTTCCGAAATACCAGCAAAAATATTTTTTCAACCAATCTTGATGATACGTGGTGGTAATGACACGTACACAAATACCACTTGGCTCACCAGTTTTTGTTCTTCTAGGTTGAAGCGTTTGTTTACAGTAGCAGTTTTTATTTCTAGGTTTCACTCTGTTCTCTCCTATATAGATAGATGAATTTGGAACTCTAAATCCAACATGGTTTTTAGTAGCTCTTTGATACTTGACAAAATAAAGGAGTTCTCAGTTTCGTCTCTGTGGTTTGTTTTCTCTTCAAGTAGCTCTAGGCATAGACTTTGAAAAGCACTTTCATTGAGAGGGGTTGCCAAGCTTCTAAGAAATAACGTGTTTCCCAAATACCAGCAAATATTTTTTCACCCAATCTTGATGATTCTTGGTGTTAATGATCAGGACACAAATCCCACTTGGCTCACCAAATTTTGTTCTTCTAGGTTGAAGCGTTCGTCTACAGTAGCAGTTTTTATATTTAGGTTTCCCACTGTTCTCTCCTATATAGATAGATGAATTTGGAACTCTAAATCCAACATGGTTTGTGTTAGCTCTTTGAAGAATGACAAAATAAAGGAGTTCTCCGTTTTGTGTCTATGTTTTGTTTCCTCTTCAAGTAGCTCTAGGCACAGACTGTGGAAAAGCACTTTGATTGAGAGGGGTTGCCAAGCTTCTAAGAAATAACGAGATTCTGAAATACCAGCAAATATTTTTTCAACCAATCTTGATGATACGTGTTGGTAATGACAAATACACAAATCCCACTTGGCTCACCATATTTTATTCTTCTAGGTTGAAACGTTCGTCTACAGTAGTAGTTTTTATATTTAGGTTTCCCTCTGTTCTCTCCTATATAGATAGATGAATTTGGAACTCTAAATCCAACATGGTTTGTAGTAGCTCTTTGAAGCTTGACAAAAATAAGTAGTTCTCAGTTTTGTCTCTATGGTTTGTTTCCTCTTCAAGTAGCTCTAGGCACAGACTGTGGAAAAGCACTTTCATTGAGAGGGTTTACCAAGCTTCTAAGAAATAACGAGTTTCCGAAATACCAGCAAATATTTTTTCAACCAATCTTGATGATACTTGGTGGTAATGACACGTACACAAATCCCACTTGGCTCACCAAGTTTTGTTCTTCTAGGTTGAAGCGTTTGTTTACAGTAGCAGTTTTTATTTCTAGGTTTCACTCTGTTCTCTCCTATATAGATAGATTAATTTGGAACTCTAAATCCAACATGGTTTTTAGTAGCTCTTTGAAATTTGACAAAAAAAAGTGGTTCTCAGTTTTGTCTCTTTGGTTTGTTTTCTCTTCAAGTAGCCCTAAGTAGAGACTGTGGAAAAGCACTTTCATTGAAAGGGGTTGCCAAGCTTCCAAGAAATTACGAGTTTCTGAAATACCAGCAAATATTTTTTCAACCAAACTTGATGATACGTGGTGGTAATGACAAGTACACAAATCCCACTTGGCTCACCAATTTTTGTTCTTCTAGGTTGAAGCGTTCGTTTACAGTAGCAGTTTTTATTTTTAGGTTTCACTCTGTTCTCTGCTATATAGATAGATGCTTTTGGAACTCTAAATCCAACATGGTTTTTAGTAGCTCTTTGATACTTGACAAAAGAAAGCAGTTCTCAGTTTTGTCTCTATGGTTTGTTTCCTATTCAAGTAGCCCTAGGCACAGACTGTGTAAAAGCACTTTCATTGAGAGGGTTTGCCAAGCTTCTAAGAAATAATGTGTTTCCGAAATACCAGCAAATATTTTTTCCCCAATCTTGATGATACTTTGTGGTCATAATCCGTACACAAATCTCACTTGGCTCACCAAATTTTGTTCTTCTAGGTTGAAGCGTTTGTCTACATTAAAAGTTTTTAAATTTAGGTTACCCTCTGTTCTCTCCTATATAGATAGATGAATTTGGAACTCTACATCCAACATAGTTTGTAGTCGCTCTCGGAAACTTGACAAAATAAAGGGGTTCTCAGTTTAGTCTCAATGGTTTGTTTCCTCTTCAAGTAGCTCTAGGCACAGACTGTGGAAAAGCACTTTCATTGAGAGGGGTTGCCAAGCTTCTAAGAAATAACGAGTTTCCAAAATACCAGCAAATATTTTTTCACCCAATCTTGATGATACTTGGTGGTAATGATCAGTACACAAATCCCACTTGCCTCACCGAATTTTGTTCTTCTAGATTGAAGCGTTCGTCTACAGTAGCAGTTTTTATACTTAGGTTTCCCTCTGTTCTCTAATATATAGATAGATGAATTTGGAACTCTAAATCCAACAGGGTTTGTAGTAGCTCTTTGAAACTTGACAAAAATAAGTAGTTCTCAGTTTTATCTCTATGGTTTGTTTCCGCTTCAAGTAGCCCTAAGAAAAGACTGTGGAAAAGCACTTTCATTGAAAGGGGTTGCCAAGCTTCCAAGAAATTACGAGTTTCCGAAATACCAACAAATATTTTTTCAACCAATCTTGATGATACGTGGTGGTAATGACAAGTACACAAATCCCACTTGGCTCACCAATTTTTGTTCTTCTAGGTTGAAGCGTTCGTTTACAGTAGCAGTTTTTATTTTTAGGTTTCACTCTGTTCTCTCCTATATTTGATAGATGAATTTGGAACTCTAAATCCAACATGGTTTGATGTAGCTCTTTGAAACTTGACAAAATATAAAAGTTCTCAGTTTTGTCTCTATGGTTTGTTTCCTCTTCAAGTAGCTCTAGGCACAGACTGTGGAAAAGCACTTTCATTGAGAGGGATTTCCAAGATTCTAAGAAATAACAATTTTCCGAAATACCAGGAAATATTTTTCATCCAATCTTGATGATTCTTGGTGGTAATGATGAGGACACAAATCCCACTTGGCTCACCGAATTTTATTCTTCTAGGTTGAGGCGATTATCTACAGTCGCAGTTTTTATATTTAGGTTTTCCTCTGTTCTCTCCTATATAGATAGATGAATTTGGAACTCTAAATCCAACATGATTTGTAGTAGCTATTTGAAACTTGACAAAAAAAAGTAGTTCTCATTTTTGTCTCTATGGTTTGTTTCCTCTTCATGTAGCCCTAAATAAGGACTGTGGAAAAGCAATTTCATTGAAAAGAGTTGCCAAGCTTCCAAAGAAATTACGAGTTTCTGAAATACCAGCAAATATTTTTTCACCCAATCTTGATGATACTAGGTAGTAATGATCAGTACACAAATCCCACTTGGCTCACCAATTTTTGTTCTTCTAGGTTGAAGCGTTCGTCTACAGTAGCAGTTTTTATATTTAGGTTTCCCTCTGTTCTCTCCTATATAGATAGATGAATTTGGAACTCTAAATCCAACATGGTTTGTAGTAGCTCTTTGAAACTTGACAAAATAAAAAAGTTCGCAGTTTTGTCTCTATGGTTTGTTTCCTCTTCAAGTAGCTCTAGGCACAGACTGTGGAAAAGCACTTTCATTGAGAGGGATTGCCAAGCTTCTAAGAAATAACAAGTTTCCGAAATACCAGGAAATAATTTTTCATCCAATCTTGATGATACTTGGTGGTAATGATCAGTACATAAATCCCACTTGGCTCACCGAATATTCTTCCTCTAGGTTGAAGCGTTCGTCTACAGTAGCAGTTTTTATATTTGGGTTTCCCACTGTTCTCTCCTATATAGATAGATGAATTTGGAACTCTAAATCCAACATGGTTTGTAGTAGCTCTTTGAAACTTGATAAAATAAAGGAGTTCTCATTTTTGTCTCTATGGTTTGTTTCCTCTTCAAGTAGCCCTAAGCAAAGACTGTGAAAAGCACTTTCATTGACAGGGGTTGTCAAGCTTCCAAGAAATTACGAGTTTCCGAAATACCAGCAAATATTTTTTCACCCAATCATGATGATGCTTGGCGGTAATGATCAGGACACAAATCCCACTTGGCTCACCGAATTTTGTTCTTCTAGGTTGAAGCGTTCGTCTACAGTAGCAGTTTTTATATTTAGATTTCCTTCTGTTCTCTCCTATATAGATAGATGAATTTGGAACTCTAAATCCAACATGATTTGAAGTAGCTCTTTGAAACTTGACAAAATAAAAAAGTTCGCAGTTTTGTCTCTATCTTTTTTTGCTCTTCAAGTGGCTCTAGGCAAAGACTGTGGAAAAGCACTTTTAATGAGAGGGGTTGCCAACCTTCTAAGAAATAACAAGTTTCCGAAATACCAGCAAATATTTTTCCACTCAATCTTGATGATACTTGGTGGTAATGATCAGTACACAAATCCCACTTGGCTCACCGAATTTTCTTCCTCTATGTTGAAGCGTTCATCTACAGTAGCAGTTTTTATATTTGGGTTTCCCTCTGTTCTCTCCTATATAGATAGATGAATTTGGAACTCTAAATCCAACATGGTTTGTAGTAGCTCTTGGAAACTTGACAAAATAAAGGAGTTCTCCGTTTTGTCTCTATGACTTGTTTCCTCGTCAAGTTGCCCTAAGCAAAGACTGTGGAAAAGCACTTTCATTGAAAGGGGTTGCCAAGCTTACAAGAAATTACGAGTTTCCGAAATAAAAGCAAATATTTTTTCAACCAATCTTGATGATACGTGGTGGTAATGACAAGTACACAAATCCCACTTGGCTCACCAATTTTTGTTCTTCTAGGTTGAAGCGTTTGTTTACAGTAGCAGTTTTTATTTTTAGGTTTCCCTCTCTTCTCTCCTATATAGATAGATGAATTTGGAATTCTAAATGCAACATGGTTTTTAGTAGATCTTTGATACTTGACAAAATAAAGGAGTTCTCAGTTTTGTCTTTATGGTTTGTTTCCTCTTCAAGTAGCCCTAGGCACAGACTGTGGAAAAACACTTTCATTGAGAGTGCTTGCCAAGCTTCTAAGAAATAACGAGTTTCCGAAATACCAGCAAATATTTTTTCACCCAATCTTGATGATACTTGGTGGTAATGATCACTACATAAATCCCACTTGGCTCACCAAATTTAGTTTTTCTAGGTTGAAGCGTTCGTCTACAGTAGCAGTTTTTATATTTAGGTTTCCCTCTGTTCCCTCCTATATACATAGATGAAATTGGAACTCTACATCCAACATGGTTTCCAGTAGCACTTTGAAACTTGACAAAATAGAGGAGTTCTCAGTTTTGTCTCTATGGTTTGTTTCCTCTTCAAGTAGCCCTAGGCACAGACTGTGGAAAAGCACTTTCATTGAGAGGGTTGCCAAGCTTCTAAGAAATAACGAGTTTCCGAAATACCAGCAAATATTTTTTCACCCAATCTTGATGATACGTGGTGGTAATGATCAGTACACAAATCCCACTTGGCTCAGTAAATTTTGTTCTTCTAGGTTAAAGCGTTCGTTTACAGTAGCAGTTTTTATATTTAGGTTTCCCTCTGTTCTCTCCTATATAGATAGATGAATTTGGAACTCTAAATCCAACATGGTTTGTAGTAGCTCTTTGAAACTTGACAAAAAAAAGTAGTTCTCAGTTTTGTCTCTATGGTTTGTTTGCTCTTCAAGTAGCTCTAGGCACAGACTGTGGAAAAGCACTTTCATTGAGAGGGGTTGCCAAGCTTCTAAGAAATAACGAGTTTCTGAAATACCAGCAAATATTTTTTCACCCAATCTTGATGTCACGTGGTGGTAATGACAAGCACACAAATCCCTCCTGGATCACCAAATTTTCTTCTTCTATGTTGAAGCGTTCATCTACAGTAGCCGTTTTTATATTTAGGTTTCCCTCTGTTCTCTCCTATATATATAGATGAGTTTGGAACTCTAAATCCAACATGGTTTCTAGTGCTCTTTGAAACTTGACAAAATAAAGGAATTCTCAGTTTCGTCTCTATGGTTTGTTTCCTCTTCAAGTAGCTCTAGGCACAGACTGTGGAAAAGCACTTTCATTGAGAGGGTTGCCAAGCTTCTAAGAAATAACGAGTTTCCGAAATACTAGCAAAAATATTTTTTCAACCAATCTTGATGATACGTGGTGGTAATGACACGTACACAAATTCCACTTGGCTCACCAATTTTTGTTCTTCTAGGTTGAAGCGTTTGTTTACAGTAGCAGTTTTTATTTCTAGGTTTCACTCTGTTCTCTCCTATATAGATAGATGAATTTGGAACTCTAAATCCAACATGGTTTTTAGTAGCTCTTTGATACTTGACAAAATAAAGGAGTTCTCAGTTTCGTCTCTGTGGTTTGTTTTCTCTTCAAGTAGCTCTAGGCATAGACTTTGAAAAGCACTTTCATTGAGAGGGGTTGCCAAGCTTCTAAGAAATAACGTGTTTCCCAAATACCAGCAAATATTTTTTCACCCAATCTTGATGATTCTTGGTGTTAATGATCAGGACACAAATCCCACTTGGCTCACCGAATTTTGTTCTTCTAGGTTGAAGCGTTCGTCTACAGTAGCAGTTTTTATATTTAGGTTTCCCGCTGTTCTCTCCTATATAGATAGATGAATTTGGAACTCTAAATCCAACATGGTTTGTGTTAGCTCTTTGAAGAGTGACAAAATAAAGGAGTTCTCCGTTTTGTGTCTATGTTTTGTTTCCTCTTCAAGTAGCTCTAGGCACAGACTGTGGAAAAGCACTTTGATTGAGAGGGGTTGCCAAGCTTCTAAGAAATAACGAGATTCTGAAATACCAGCAAATATTTTTTCAACCAATCTTGATGATACGTGGTGGTAATTACAAATACACAAATCCCACTTGGCTCACCATATTTTATTCTTCTAGGTTGAAACGTTCGTCTACAGTAGTAGTTTTTATATTTAGGTTTCCCTCTGTTCTCTCCTATATAGATAGATGAATTTGGAACTCTAAATCCAACATGGTTTGTAGTAGCTCTTTGAAGCTTGACAAAAATAAGTAGTTCTCAGTTTTGTCTCTATGGTTTGTTTCCTCTTCAATTAGCTCTAGGCACAGACTGTGGAAAAGCACTTTCATTGAGAGGGTTTGCCAAGCTTCTAAGAAATAACGAGTTTCCGAAATACCAGCAAATATTTTTTCAACCAAACTTGTTGATACTTGGTGGTAATGACACGTACACAAATCCCACTTGGCTCACCAAGTTTTGTTCTTCTAGGTTGAAGCGTTTGTTTACAGTAGCAGTTTTTATTTCTAGGTTTCACTCTGTTCTCTCCTATACTGATAGATTAATTTGGAACTCTAAATCCAACATGGTTTGTAGTAGCTTGAAACTTGACAAAAAAAGTAGTTCTCAGTTTTGTCTCTATGGTTTTTTCCTCTTCAAGTAGCCCTTAGCAGAGACTGTGGAAAAGCACTTTCATTGAAAGGGGTTGCCAAGCTTCCAAGAAATAACGAGTTTCCGAAATACCTGCAAATATTTTTTCACCCAATCTTGATGATACTTGGTCGTAATGTTCAGGACACAAATACCAATTGGTTCATCGAATTTTGTTCTTCTAGGTTGAAGCGTTCATCTTCAGTAGCAGTTTTTATATTTCGGTTTCCTTCTGTTCTCTCCTATATAGATAGATGAATTTGGAACTCTAAATCCAACTTGGTTTGTAGTAGCTCTTTGAAACTTGACAAAATAAAGGAGTTCTCAGTTTTGTCTCTATGGTTTGTTTCCTCTTCAAGTAGCTCTAGCACAGACTGTGGAAAAGCACTTTAATTGAGAGGGGTTGCCAAGCTTCTAAGAAGTAACGCGTTTCCGAAACACCAGGAAATATTTTTTTACCCAATCTTGATGATACTTGGTGGTAATGATCAGGACACAAATCCCACTTGGATCACCGAATTTTGTTCTTCTAGGTTGAAGCGTTCGTCTACAGTAGCTGTTTTTATATTTAGGTTTCCCGCTGTTCTCTCCTATATAGATAGATGAATTTGGAACTCTAAATCCAACATGGTTTGTAGTAGCTCTTTGAAACTTGACAAAAAAAAAACTAGTTCTCAGTTTTGTTTCTTTGGTTTGTTTCCTCTTCAAGTAGCCCTAAGCAGAGACTGTGGAAAAGCAATTTCATTGAAAGGGGTTGCCAAACTTCCAAGAAATTATGAGTTTCCGAAATACCAATAAATATTTTTCACCCAATCTTGATGATACGTGGTGGTAATGATAAGTATGCAAATCCCACTTGGCTCACCATTTTTTTTTCTTCTAGGTTGAAGCGTTCGTTTACAGTAGCAGTTTTTATTTTTAGGTTTCACTTGTTCTCTCCTATATAGATAGATGAATTTGGAAATTTAAATCCAACATGGTTTGTAGTAGCTCTTTGAAACTTGACAAAATAAAGTAGTTCTCAGTTTTGTCTCTATGGTTTGTTTCCTCTTCAATTAGCCCTAGGCACAGACTGAGGAAAAGCATTTTCATTGAGATGGGTTGCCAAGCTTCTAAGAAATAACGAGTTTCCGAAATACCACCAAATATTTTTTCACCCAATCTTGATGATACTTGGTGGTAATGATCAGTACACAAATCCCACTTGGCTCACCGAATTTTGTTCTTCTAGGTTGAAGCATTCATCTGCAGTAGCAGTTTTTATATTTAGGTTTCCCTCTGTTCTCTAATATATAGATATATGAATTTGGAACTCTAAATCCAACATGGTTTGTATTAGCTCTTTAATACATGCCAAAATAAAGGAGTTCTCCGTTTTGTCTCTATGGGTTGTTTCCTCTTCAAGTAGCTCTAGGCACAGACTGTGGAAAAGCACTTTAATTGAGAAGGGTTGCCAAGCTTCTAAGAAATAACGAGTTTCCGAAAGACCAGGAAATATTTTTTCACCCAATCTTGACGATACGTGGTGGTAATGACAGGTACACAAATCCCACTTGGCTCACCGAATTTTGTTCTTCTAGGTTGAAGCGTTCGTCTACAGTAGCAGTTTTTATATTTAGGTTTCCCTCTGTTCTCTCCTATATAGATAGATGAATTTGGAACTTTAAATCCAACATGATTTCTTGTGCTCTTTGGAACTTGACAAAATAAATGAGTTCTCAGTTTAGACTCTATGGTTTGTTTCCTCTTCAAGTAGCTCTAGAAAAAGACTGTGGAAAAGCACTTTCATTGAGAGGGTTTGCCAAGCGTCTAAGAAATAACGAGTTTCCAAAATACCAGCAAATATTTTTTCAACCAATCTTGATGATACGTGGTGGTAATGACACGTACACAAATCCCACTTGGCTCACCAATTTTTGTTCTTCTAGGTTTAAGCTTTTGTTTACAGTAGCAGTGTTTATTTCTAGGTTTCACTCTGTTCTCTCCTATATAGATAGATGAATTTGGAACTCTAAATCCAACATGGTTTGTAGTAGCTTTTTGAAACTTGACAAAAAAGTAGTTCTCAGTTTTGCCTCTATGGTTTGTTTCCTCTTCAAGTAGAAGTATGCACAGACTGTGGAAAAGCACTTTCAATGAGAGTGGTTGCCAAGCTTCTAAGAAATAACGAGTTTCCGAAATACCAGCAAATATTTTTTCTACCAATCTTCGTGATACTTGGTGCTAATGATCAGTACACAAATCCCACTTGGCTCACCAAATTTTGTTCATCTAGGTTGAAGCGTTCGTCTACAGTAGCAGTTTTTATATTTAGGTTTCCCTTTGTTCTCTCCTATATAGATAGATGAATTTCAAACTCTAAATCCAACATGGTTTGTGGTAGCTCTTTGAAACGTGACAAAATAAAGGAGTTCTCAGTTTTGTCTCTATGGTTTGTTTCCTCTTCAAGTAGCCCTAAGCAGAGACTGTGGAATAGCACTTTCATTGAAATTGGTTGCCAAGCTTCCAAGAAATAACGAGTTTCCGAAATACCAGCAAATATTTTTTCACCCAATCTTGAAGATACTTGGTGGTAATGATCGGAACACAAGTCCCACTTGACTCATCAAATTTTGTTCTTCTAGGTTGAAGTGTTCGTTTACAGTAGCAGTTTATATATTTTAGGTTTCCCTCTGTTCTCTCCTATATAGATAGATGAATTTGGAACTCGAAATCCAACATGGTTTGTAGTAGCTCTTTGAAACTTGACAAAATTAACGAGTTCCCAGTTTTGTCGCTATGATTTGTTTCCTCTTCAAGTAGCCCTAGGCACAGACTGTGGAAAAGCACTTTCATTGTGAGGGGATTCCAAGCTTCTAAGAAATAACTATTTTCCGAAATACCAGCAAATATTTTTTCACCCAATCTTGATGTTACATGGTGGTAATGACAAGTACACAAATCCCTCCTGGCTCACCAAATTTTCTTCTTCTAGGTTGAAGCGTTCGTCCACAGTAGCAGTTTATATATTTAGGTTTCCCTCTGTTCTCTCCTATTTAGATAGATGAATTTGGAACTCTAAATTCAACATTTTTTGTAGCAGCTCTTTGAAACTTGACAAAATAAAGGTGTTCTCAGTTTTGTCTGTATGGTTTGTTTCCTCTTCAAGTAGCCCTAGGCACAGACTGTGTAAAAGCACTTTCATTGAGAGGGGTTGCCAAGCTTCCAAGAAATTACGAGTTTCAGAAATACCTGAAAATATTTTTTCACCCAATCTTGATGATACATGGTGGTAATGATCAGTAAACAAATCCTACTTGGCTCACCAAATTTTGTTCTTCTAGGTTGAAGCGTTCGTCTACAGTAGCAGTTTTTATATTTAGGTTTCCCTCTGTTCTCTCCTATATAGATAGATGATTTTGGAACTCTAAATCCAACATGGTTTCCAGTAGCACTTTGAAACATGACAAAATAAAGGAGTTCTCAGTTTTGTCTCTATGGTTTGTTTCCTCTTCAAGTAGCCCTAGGCACAGACTGTGGAAAAGCACTTTCATTGACAGGGTTGCCAAGCTTCTAAGAAATAAGGAGTTTCCGAAATACCAGCAAATATTTTTTCACCCAATCTTGATGATACGTGGTGGTAATGATCAGTACACAAATCCCACTTGGCTCAGTAAATTTTGTTCTTCTAGTTTCAAGCGTTCGTCTACAGTAGCAGTTTTTATATTTAGGTTTCCCTCTGTTCTCTCCTATATAGATAGATGAATTTGGAATTCTAAATCCAACATGGTTTTTAGTAGCTCTTGGAAACTTGATAAAATAAAGGAGTTCTCAGTTTTGTCTCTATGGTTTGTTTTCTCTTAAAGTAGCCAAAGTCACAGAATGTGGAAAAGCACTTTCATTGAGAGGGGTTGCCAAGCTTCTAAGAAATAACGAGTTTCCGAAATACCAGCAAATATTTTTTCATCCAATCTTGATGATACGTGGTGGTAATGACAGGTACACAAATCCCACTTGGCTCACCAAATTTTGTTCCTCTTGGTTGAAGCGTTCGTCTACAGTAGCAGTTTTTATATTTAGGTTTCCCTCTGTTCTCTCCTATATAGATAGATGAATTTGGAACTCTAAATCCAACATGGTTTGTAGTAGCTCTTTGAAACTTGACAAAATAAAGGAGTTCTCAGTTTTGTCTCTATGGTCTGTTTCCTCTTCAAGTAGCCCTAGGCACAGACTGTGGAAAAGCACTTTCATTGAGAGGGGTTGCCAAGCTTCTAAGAAATAACGAGTTTCTGAAATACCAGCAAATATTTTTTCAACCAATCTTGATGACACGTGGTGGTTATGACAAGCACACAAATCCCTCCTGGCTCACCAAATTTTCTTCTTCTATGTTGAAGCGTTCATCTACAGTAGCCGTTTGTATATTTAGGTTTCCCTCTGTTCTCTCCTATATAGATAGATGAGTTTGGAACTCTAAATCCAACATGGTTTGTAGTAGCTTTTTGAAACTTGACAAAAAAGTAGTTCTCAGTTTTGTCTCTATGGTTTGTTTCCTCTTCAAGTAGAAGTATGCACAGACTGTGGAAAAGCACTTTCAATGAGAGGGGTTGCCAACTTCTAAGAAATAACGAGTTTCCGAAATACCAGCAAATATTTTTTTCACCCAAACTTGATATTACATTGTGGTAATGACAAGTACACAAATCCCTCCTGGCTCACCAAATTTTCTTCTTCTAGGTTGATGCGTTCGACTACAATAGCAGTTAATATATTTAGATTCCCCTCTGTTCTCTCCTATATAGATAGATGAATTTGGAACTCTAAATCCAACATAGTTTCCAGTAGCTCTTTGAAACTTGAGAAAATAAAGGAGTTCTCAGTTTTGTCTCTATGATTTGTTTCCTCTTCAAGTAGCCCTAAGCAGAGACTGTGGAAAAGCACTTTCATTGAATGGGGTTTCCAAGCTTCCAAGAAATTACGAGTTTCCGAAATAACAGCAAATATTTTTTCACCCAATCTTGATGATACGTGTTGGTAATGACAAGTACACAAATGCCACATGGCTCACCAAATTTTGTTCTTCTATGTTGAAGCGTTCGTCTACAGTAGCAGTTTTTATATTTAGGTTTCCCTCTGTTCTCTCCTATATAGATAGGTGAATTTGGAACTCTAAATCCAACATGGTTTGTAGTAGCTCTTTGAAACTTGACAAAATAAAGCAGTTCTCTTTTTTTTCTCTATGGTTTGTTTCCTCTTCAAGTAGCTCTAGGCACAGACTGTGGAAAAGCACTTTCATTGACAGTGGTTGCCAAGCTTCTAAGAAATAACGAGTTTCTGAAATACCAGCAAATATTTTTTCACCCAATCTTGATGATACATGGTGGTAATGATCAATACACAAATCCCACTTGGCTCACCAAATTTTGTTCTTCTAGGTTGAAGCGTTCATCTACAGTAGCAGTTTTTATATTTAGGTTTCTCTCTGTTTTCTCCTATATTGATAAATGAGTTTGGAACTCTAAATCCAACATGGTTTGTATTAGCTCTTTGAAATATGACAAAATAAAGGTGTTCTCAGTTTTGTCTGTATGGTTTGTTTCCTCTTCAAGTAGCCCTAGGCACAGACTGTGTAAAAGCACTTTCATTGAGAGGGGTTGCCAAGCTTCCAAGAAATTACGAGTTTCAGAAATACCTGAAAATATTTTTTCACCCAATCTTGATGATACATGGTGGTAATGATCAGTAAACAAATCCTACTTGGCTCACCAAATTTTGTTCTTCTAGGTTGAAGCGTTCGTCTACAGTAGCAGTTTTTATATTTAGGTTTCCCTCTGTTCTCTCCTATATAGATAGATGATTTTGGAACTCTAAATCCAACATGGTTTCCAGTAGCACTTTGAAACATGACAAAATAAAGGAGTTCTCAGTTTTGTCTCTATGGTTTGTTTCCTCTTCAAGTAGCCCTAGGCACAGACTGTGGAAAAGCACTTTCATTGACAGGGTTGCCAATCTTCTAAGAAATAAGGAGTTTCCGAAATTCCAGCAAATATTTTTTCACCCAATCTTGATGATACGTGGTGGTAATGATCAGTACACAAATCCCACTTGGCTCAGTAAATTTTGTTCTTCTAGGTTGAAGCATTCATCTACAGTAGCAGTTTTTATATTTAGGTTTCCCTCTGTTCTCTCCTATATTGATATATGAGTTTGGAACTCTAAATCCAACATGGTTTGTATTAGCTCTTGGAAACTTGATAAAAAAAAGGAGTTCTCCGTTTTGTATCTATGTTTTGTTTCCTATTCAAGTAGCTCTAGGCACAGACTGTGGAAAAGCACTTTGATTGAGAGGGGTTTCCAAGCTTCTAAGAAATAACGAGATTCTGAAATACCAGCAAATATTTTTTCACCCAATCTTGATGACACGTGGTGGTAAAGACAAGCACACAAATCCCTCCTGGATCACCAAATTTTCTTCTTCTATGTTGAAGCGTTCATCTACAGTAGCCGTTTTTATATTTAGGTTTACCTCTGTTCTCTCCTATATATATAGATGAGGTTGGAACTCTAAATCCAACATGGTTTCTAGTGCTCTTCGAAACTTGACAAAATAAAAGAATTCTCAGTTTCGTCTCTATGGTTTGTTTCCTCTTCAAGAAGCTCTAGGCACAGACTGTGGAAAAGCACTTTCATTGAGAGGGTTGCCAAGCTTCTAAGAAATAACGAGTTTCCGAAATACCAGCAAAAATATTTTTTCAACCAATCTTGATGATACGTGGTGGTAATGACACGTACACAAATTCCACTTGGCTCACCAATTTTTGTTCTTCTAGGTTGAAGCGTTTGTTTACAGTAGCAGTTTTTATTTCTAGGTTTCACTCTGTTCTCTCCTATATAGATAGATGAATTTGGAACTCTAAATCCAACAGGGTTTTTAGTAGCTCTTTGATACTTGACAAAATAAAGGAGTTCTCAGTTTCGTCTATAAGGTTTGTTTCCTCTTCAAGTAGCTCTAGGCATAGACTTTGAAAAGCACTTTCATTGAGAGGGGTTGCCAAGCTTCTAAGAAATAACGAGTTTCCCAAATACCAGCAAATATTTTTTCACCCAATCTTGATGATTCTTGGTGTTAATGATCAGGACACAAGTCCCACTTGGCTCACCGAATTTTGTTCTTCTAGGTTGAAGCGTTTGTCTACAGTAGCAGTTTTTATATTTAGGTTTCCCGCTGTTCTCTCCTATACAGATAGATGAATGTGGAACTCTAAATCCAACATGGTTTGTGTTAGCACTTTGAAGAATGACAAAAGAAAGGAGTTCTCCGTTTTGAATCTATGTTTTGTTTCCTCTTCAAGTAGCTCTAGGCACAGACTGTGGAAAAGCACTTTGATTGAGAGGGGTTGCCAAGCTTCTAAGAAATAACGAGATTCTGAAATACCAGCAAATATTTTTTGAACCAATCTTGATGATACGTGGTGGTAATGACAAATACACAAATCCCACTTGGCTCACCATATTTTATTCTTCTAGGTTGAAACGTTCGTCTACAGTAGTAGTTTTTATATTTAGGTTTCCCTCTGTTCTCTCCTATATAGATAGATGAATTTGGAACTCTAAATCCAACATGACTTCTAGTGCTCTTTGGAACTTGACAAAATAAAGGGGTTCTCAGTTTAGTCTCTATGGTTTGTTTCCTCTTCAAGTAGCTCTAGGCACAGACTGTGGAAAAGCACTTTCATTGAGAGGGTTTGCCAAACTTCTAAGAAATAACGAGTTTCCGAAATACCAGCAAATATTTTTTCAACCAATCTTGATGATACGTGGTGGTAATGACACGTACACAAATCCCACTTGGCTCACCAATTTTTGTTCTTCTAGGTTGAAGCGTTTGTTTACAGTAGCAGTTTTTATTTCTAGGTTTCACTCTGTTCTCTCCTATATAGATAGATGAATTTGGAACTCTAAATCCAACTTGGTTTGTAGTAGCTCTTTGAAACTTGACAAAATAAAGGAGTTCTCAGTTTTGTATCTATGTTTTGTTTCCTATTCAAGTAGCTCTAGGCATAGACTTTTGAAAAGCACTTTCATTGAAAGGGGTTGCCAAGCTTCCAAGAAATAACGAGTTTCCGAAATACCTGCAAATATTTTTTCACCCAATCTTGATGATACTTGGTCGTAATGTTCAGGACACAAATACCAATTGGTTCACCGAATTTTGTTCTTCTAGGTTGAAGCGTTCATCTTCAGTAGCAGTTTTTATATTTCGGTTTCCTTCTGTTCTCTCCTATATAGATAGATGAATTTGGAACTCTAAATCCAACTTGGTTTGTAGTAGCTCTTTGAAACTTCACAAAATAAAGGAGTTCTCAGTTTTGTCTCTATGGTTTGTTTCCTCTTCAAGTAGCTCTAGCACAGACTGTGGAAAAGCACTTTAATTGAGAGGGGTTGCCAAGCTTCTAAGAAGTAACACGTTTCCGAAACACCAGGAAATATTTTTTTACCCAATCTTGATGATACTTGGTGGTAATGATCAGGACACAAATCCCACTTGGCTCACCGAATTTTGTTCTTCTAGGTTGAAGCGTTTGTCTACAGTAGCATTTTTTATATTTAGGTTTTCCTCTGTTCTCTCCTATGTAGATAGATGAATTTGGAACTCTAAATCCAACATGATTTGTAGTAGCTCTTTGAAACTTGACAAAATAAAGGAGTTCTCTTTTTTGTCTCTATGGTTTGTTTCCTCTTCAAGTAGCTCTAGGCACAGACTGTGGAAAAGCACTTTCATTGACAGGGGTTGCCAAGCTTCTAAGAAATAACAATTTTCTGAAATACCAGCAAATATTTTTTCACCCAATCTTGATGATACATGGTGGTAATGATCAATACACAAATCCCATTGGCTCACCAAATTTTCTTCTTCTAGGTTGAAGCATTCATCTACAGTAGCAGTTTTTATATTTAGGTTTCCCTCTGTTCTCTCCTATATTGATATATGAGTTTGGAACTCTAAATCCAACATGGTTTATATTAGCTCTTTGAAATATGACAAAATAAAGGAGTTCTCCGTTTTGTATCTATGTTGTGTTTCCTATTCAAGTAGCTCTAGGCACAGACTGTGGAAAAGCACTTTGATTGAGAGGGGTTTCCAAGCTTCTAAGAAATAACGAGATTCTGAAATACCAGCAAATATTTTTTCAACCAATCTTGATGATACGTGGTGGTAATGACAAATACACAAATACCACTTGGCTCACCATATTTTATTCTTCTAGGTTGAAATTTTCGTCTAAGGTAGTAGTTTTTATATTTAGGTTTCCCTCTGTTCTCTCCTATGTAGATAGATGAAGTTGGAACTGTAAATCCAACATGATTTCTAGTGCTCTTTGGAACTTGACAAAATAAAGGAGTTCTCAGTTTAGTCTCTATGGTTTGTTTCCTCTTCAAGTAGCTCTAGGCACAGACTATGGAAAAGCACTTTCATTGAGAGGGTTTGCCAAGCGTCTAAGAAATAACGAGTTTCCGAAATACCAGCAAACATTTTTTCACCCAAACTTGATGATACATGGTGGTAATGATCAGTAAACAAATCCTACTTGGCTCACCAAATTTTGTTCTTCTAGGTTGAAGCGTTCGTCTACAGTAGCAGTTTTTATATTTAGGTTTCCCTCTGTTCTCTCCTATATAGGTAGATGAATTTGGAACTCTAAATCCAACATGGTTTCCAGTAGCACTTTGAAACTTGAAAAAATAAAGGAGTTCTCACTTTTGTCTCTATGGTTTGTTTCCTCTTCAAGTAGCCCTAGGCACAGACTGTGGAAAAGCACTTTCATTGACAGGGTTGCCAAGCTTCTAAGAAATAAGGAGTTTCCGAAATACCAGCAAATATTTTTTCACCCAATCTTGATGATACGTGGTGGTAATGATCAGTACACAAATCCCACTTGGCTCAGTAAATTTTGTTCTTCTAGTTTCAAGCGTTCGTCTACAGTAGCAGTTTTTATATTTAGGTTTCCCTCTGTTCTCTCCTATATAGATAGATGAATTTGGAATTCTAAATCCAACATGGTTTTTAGTAGCTCTTGGAAACTTGATAAAATAAAGGAGTTCTCAGTTTTGTCTCTATCGTTTGTTTTCTCTTAAAGTAGCCAAAGTCACAGAATGTGGAAAAGCACTTTCATTGAGAGGGGTTGCCAAGCTTCTAAGAAATAACGAGTTTCCGAAATACCAGCAAATATTTTTTCATCCAATCTTGATGATACGTGGTGGTAATGACAGGTACACAAATCCCACTTGGCTCACCAAATTTTGTTCCTCTTGGTTGAAGCGTTCGTCTACAGTAGCAGTTTTTATATTTAGGTTTCCCTCTGTTCTCTCCTATATAGATAGATGAATTTGGAACTCTAAATCCAACATGGTTTGTAGTAGCTCTTTGAAACTTGACAAAATAAAGGAGTTCTCAGTTTTGTCTCTATGGTCTGTTTCCTCTTCAAGTAGCCCTAGGCACAGACTGTGGAAAAGCACTTTCATTGAGAGGGGTTGCCAAGCTTCTAAGAAATAACGAGTTTCTGAAATACCAGCAAATATTTTTTCAACCAATCTTGATGACACGTGGTGGTTATGACAAGCACACAAATCCCTCCTTGCTCACCAAATTTTCTTCTTCTATGTTGAAGCGTTCATCTACAGTAGCCGTTTGTATATTTAGGTTTCCCTCTGTTCTCTCCTATATAGATAGATGAGTTTGGAACTCTAAATCCAACATGGTTTGTAGTAGCTTTTTGAAACTTGACAAAAAAGTAGTTCTCAGTTTTGTCTCTATGGTTTGTTTCCTCTTCAAGTAGAAGTATGCACAGACTGTGGAAAAGCACTTTCAATGAGAGGGGTTGCCAACTTCTAAGAAATAACGAGTTTCCGAAATACCAGCAAATATTTTTTTCACCCAAACTTGATATTACATTGTGGTAATGACAAGTACACAAATCCCTCCTGGCTCACCAAATTTTCTTCTTCTAGGTTGATGCGTTCGACTACAATAGCAGTTAATATATTTAGATTTCCCTCTGTTCTCTCCTATATAGATAGATGAATTTGGAACTCTAAATCCAACATAGTTTCCAGTAGCTCTTTGAAACTTGAGAAAATAAAGGAGTTCTCAGTTTTGTCTCTATGATTTGTTTCCTCTTCAAGTAGCCCTAAGCAGAGACTGTGGAAAAGCACTTTCATTGAATGGGGTTTCCAAGCTTCCAAGAAATTACGAGTTTCCGAAATAACAGCAAATATTTTTTCACCCAATCTTGATGATACGTGTTGGTAATGACAAGTACACAAATGCCACATGGCTCACCAAATTTTGTTCTTCTATGTTGAAGCGTTCGTCTACAGTAGCAGTTTTTATATTTAGGTTTCCCTCTGTTCTCTCCTATATAGATAGGTGAATTTGGAACTCTAAATCCAACATGGTTTGTAGTAGCTCTTTGAAACTTGACAAAATAAAGCAGTTCTCTTTTTTTTCTCTATGGTTTGTTTCCTCTTCAAGTAGCTCTAGGCACAGACTGTGGAAAAGCACTTTCATTGACAGTGGTTGCCAAGCTTCTAAGAAATAACGAGTTTCTGAAATACCAGCAAATATTTTTTCACCCAATCTTGATGATACATGGTGGTAATGATCAATACACAAATCCCACTTGGCTCACCAAATTTTGTTCTTCTAGGTTGAAGCGTTCATCTACAGTAGCAGTTTTTATATTTAGGTTTCTCTCTGTTTTCTCCTATATTGATAAATGAGTTTGGAACTCTAAATCCAACATGGTTTGTATTAGCTCTTTGAAATATGACAAAATAAAGGTGTTCTCAGTTTTGTCTGTATGGTTTGTTTCCTCTTCAAGTAGCCCTAGGCACAGACTGTGTAAAAGCACTTTCATTGAGAGGGGTTGCCAAGCTTCCAAGAAATTACGAGTTTCAGAAATACCTGAAAATATTTTTTCACCCAATCTTGATGATACATGGTGGTAATGATCAGTAAACAAATCCTACTTGGCTCACCAAATTTTGTTCTTCTAGGTTGAAGCGTTCGTCTACAGTAGCAGTTTTTATATTTAGGTTTCCCTCTGTTCTCTCCTATATAGATAGATGATTTTGGAACTCTAAATCCAACATGGTTTCCAGTAGCACTTTGAAACATGACAAAATAAAGGAGTTCTCAGTTTTGTCTCTATGGTTTGTTTCCTCTTCAAGTAGCCCTAGGCACAGACTGTGGAAAAGCACTTTCATTGACAGGGTTGCCAATCTTCTAAGAAATAAGGAGTTTCCGAAATTCCAGCAAATATTTTTTCACCCAAACTTGATGATACGTGGTGGTAATGATCAGTACAAAAATCCCACTTGGCTCAGTAAATTTTGTTCTTCTAGGTTGAAGCATTCATCTACAGTAGCAGTTTTTATATTTAGGTTTCCCTCTGTTCTCTCCTATATTGATATATGAGTTTGGAACTCTAAATCCAACATGGTTTGTATTAGCTCTTGGAAACTTGATAAAAAAAAGGAGTTCTCCGTTTTGTATCTATGTTTTGTTTCCTATTCAAGTAGCTCTAGGCACAGACTGTGGAAAAGCACTTTGATTGAGAGGGGTTTCCAAGCTTCTAAGAAATAACGAGATTCTGAAATACCAGCAAATATTTTTTCACCCAATCTTGATGACACGTGGTGGTAATGACAAGCACACAAATCCCTCCTGGATCACCAAATTTTCTTCTTCTATGTTGAAGCGTTCATCTACAGTAGCCGTTTTTATATTTAGGTTTACCTCTGTTCTCTCCTATATATATAGATGAGGTTGGAACTCTAAATCCAACATGGTTTCTAGTGCTCTTCGAAACTTGACAAAATAAAAGAATTCTCAGTTTCGTCTCTATGGTTTGTTTCCTCTTCAAGAAGCTCTAGGCACAGACTGTGGAAAAGCACTTTCATTGAGAGGGTTGCCAAGCTTCTAAAAAATAACGAGTTTCCGAAATACCAGCAAAAATATTTTTTCAACCAATCTTGATGATACGTGGTGGTAATGACACGTACACAAATTCCACTTGGCTCACCAATTTTTGTTCTTCTAGGTTGAAGCGTTTGTTTACAGTAGCAGTTTTTATTTCTAGGTTTCACTCTGTTCTCTCCTATATAGATAGATGAATTTGGAACTCTAAATCCAACAGGGTTTTTAGTAGCTCTTTGATACTTGACAAAATAAAGGAGTTCTCAGTTTCGTCTATAAGGTTTGTTTCCTCTTCAAGTAGCTCTAGGCATAGACTTTGAAAAGCACTTTCATTGAGAGGGGTTGCCAAGCTTCTAAGAAATAACGAGTTTCCCAAATACCAGCAAATATTTTTTCACCCAATCTTGATGATTCTTGGTGTTAATGATCAGGACACAAGTCCCACTTGGCTCACCGAATTTTGTTCTTCTAGGTTGAAGCGTTTGTCTACAGTAGCAGTTTTTATATTTAGGTTTCCCGCTGTTCTCTCCTATACAGATAGATGAATGTGGAACTCTAAATCCAACATGGTTTGTGTTAGCACTTTGAAGAATGACAAAAGAAAGGAGTTCTCCGTTTTGAATCTATGTTTTGTTTCCTCTTCAAGTAGCTCTAGGCACAGACTGTGGAAAAGCACTTTGATTGAGAGGGGTTGCCAAGCTTCTAAGAAATAACGAGATTCTGAAATACCAGCAAATATTTTTTGAACCAATCTTGATGATACGTGGTGGTAATGACAAATACACAAATCCCACTTGGCTCACCATATTTTATTCTTCTAGGTTGAAACGTTCGTCTACAGTAGTAGTTTTTATATTTAGGTTTCCCTCTGTTCTCTCCTATATAGATAGATGAATTTGGAACTCTAAATCCAACATGACTTCTAGTGCTCTTTGGAACTTGACAAAATAAAGGGGTTCTCAGTTTAGTCTCTATGGTTTGTTTCCTCTTCAAGTAGCTCTAGGCACAGACTGTGGAAAAGCACTTTCATTGAGAGGGTTTGCCAAACTTCTAAGAAATAAAGAGTTTCCGAAATACCAGCAAATATTTTTTCAACCAATCTTGATGATACGTGGTGGTAATGACACGTACACAAATCCCACTTGGCTCACCAATTTTTGTTCTTCTAGGTTGAAGCGTTTGTTTACAGTAGCAGTTTTTATTTCTAGGTTTCACTCTGTTCTCTCCTATATAGATAGATGAATTTGGAACTCTAAATCCAACTTGGTTTGTAGTAGCTCTTTGAAACTTGACAAAATAAAGGAGTTCTCAGTTTTGTATCTATGTTTTGTTTCCTATTCAAGTAGCTCTAGGCATAGACTTTTGAAAAGCACTTTCATTGAAAGGGGTTGCAAAGCTTCCAAGAAATAACGAGTTTCCGAAATACCTGCAAATATTTTTTCACCCAATCTTGATGATACTTGGTCGTAATGTTCAGGACACAAATACCAATTGGTTCACCGAATTTTGTTCTTCTAGGTTGAAGCGTTCATCTTCAGTAGCAGTTTTTATATTTCGGTTTCCTTCTGTTCTCTCCTATATAGATAGATGAATTTGGAACTCTAAATCCAACTTGGTTTGTAGTAGCTCTTTGAAACTTCACAAAATAAAGGAGTTCTCAGTTTTGTCTCTATGGTTTGTTTCCTCTTCAAGTAGCTCTAGCACAGACTGTGGAAAAGCACTTTAATTGAGAGGGGTTGCCAAGCTTCTAAGAAGTAACACGTTTCCGAAACACCAGGAAATATTTTTTTACCCAATCTTGATGATACTTGGTGGTAATGATCAGGACACAAATCCCACTTGGCTCACCGAATTTTGTTCTTCTAGGTTGAAGCGTTTGTCTACAGTAGCATTTTTTATATTTAGGTTTTCCTCTGTTCTCTCCTATGTAGATAGATGAATTTGGAACTCTAAATCCAACATGATTTGTAGTAGCTCTTTGAAACTTGACAAAATAAAGGAGTTCTCTTTTTTGTCTCTATGGTTTGTTTCCTCTTCAAGTAGCTCTAGGCACAGACTGTGGAAAAGCACTTTCATTGACAGGGGTTGCCAAGCTTCTAAGAAATAACAATTTTCTGAAATACCAGCAAATATTTTTTCACCCAATCTTGATGATACATGGTGGTAATGATCAATACACAAATCCCATTGGCTCACCAAATTTTCTTCTTCTAGGTTGAAGCATTCATCTACAGTAGCAGTTTTTATATTTAGGTTTCCCTCTGTTCTCTCCTATATTGATATATGAGTTTGGAACTCTAAATCCAACATGGTTTATATTAGCTCTTTGAAATATGACAAAATAAAGGAGTTCTCCGTTTTGTATCTATGTTGTGTTTCCTATTCAAGTAGCTCTAGGCACAGACTGTGGAAAAGCACTTTGATTGAGAGGGGTTTCCAAGCTTCTAAGAAATAACGAGATTCTGAAATACCAGCAAATATTTTTTCAACCAATCTTGATGATACGTGGTGGTAATGACAAATACACAAATACCACTTGGCTCACCATATTTTATTCTTCTAGGTTGAAATTTTCGTCTAAGGTAGTAGTTTTTATATTTAGGTTTCCCTCTGTTCTCTCCTATGTAGATAGATGAAGTTGGAACTGTAAATCCAACATGATTTCTAGTGCTCTTTGGAACTTGACAAAATAAAGGAGTTCTCAGTTTAGTCTCTATGGTTTGTTTCCTCTTCAAGTAGCTCTAGGCACAGACTATGGAAAAGCACTTTCATTGAGAGGGTTTGCCAAGCGTCTAAGAAATAACGAGTTTCCGAAATACCAGCAAACATTTTTTCACCCAAACTTGATGATACATGGTGGTAATGATCAGTAAACAAATCCTACTTGGCTCACCAAATTTTGTTCTTCTAGGTTGAAGCGTTCGTCTACAGTAGCAGTTTTTATATTTAGGTTTCCCTCTGTTCTCTCCTATATAGGTAGATGAATTTGGAACTCTAAATCCAACATGGTTTCCAGTAGCACTTTGAAACTTGAAAAAATAAAGGAGTTCTCACTTTTGTCTCTATGGTTTGTTTCCTCTTCAAGTAGCCCTAGGCACAGACTGTGGAAAAGCACTTTCATTGACAGGGTTGCCAAGCTTCTAAGAAATAACGAGTTTCCGAAATACCAGCAAATATTTTTTCACCCAATCTTGATGATACGTGGTGGTAATGATCAGTACACAATTCCCACTTGGCTCAGTAAATTTTGTTCTTCTAGGTTAAAGCGTTCGTCTATAGTAGCAGTTTTTATATTTAGGTTTCTCTCTGTTCTCTCCTATATAGATAGATGAATTTGGAATTCTAAATCCAACATGGTTTTTAGTAGCTCTTGGAAACTTGATAAAATAAAGGAGTTCTCAGTTTTGTCTCTATGGTTTGTTTTCTCTTAAAGTAGCCAATGTCACAGAATGTGGAAAAGCACTTTCATTGAGAGGGGTTGCCAAGCTTCTAAGAAATAACGAGTTATCAAAATACCAGCAAATATTTTTTCACCGAATCTTGATGATACGTGGTGGTAATGATCGGTACACAAGTCCCACTTGTCTTACCAAATTTTGCTCTTCTTGGTTGAAGCCTTCGTTTACAGTAGCAGTTTATATTTTTAGGTTTCCCTCTGTTCTCTCCTATATAGATAGATGAATTTGGAACTCTAAATCCAACATGGTTTGTAGTAGCTCTTTGAAACTTCACAAAAATAAGTACTTCAAAGTTTTGTCTCTATGGTTTGTTTGCTCTTCAAGTAACTCTAGGCACAGACTGTGGAAAAGCACTTTCATTGAGAGGGGTTGCCAAGCTTCTAAGAAATAACGAGTTTCTGAAATACCAGCAAATATTTTTTCACCCAATCTTGATGACACGAGGTGGTAATGACAAGCACACAAATCCCTCCTGGATCACCAAATTTTCTTCTTCTATGTTGAAGCGTTCATCTACAGTAGCCGTTTTTATATTTAGGTTTACCTCTGTTCTCTCCTATATATATAGATGAGTTTGGAACTCTAAATCCAACATGGTTTCTAGTGCTCTTTGAAACTTGACAAAATAAAAGAATTCTCAGTTTTGTCTCTATGGTTTGTTTCCTCTTCAAGAAGCTCTAGGCACAGACTGTGGAAAAGCACTTTCATTGAGAGGGTTGCCAAGCTTCTAAGAAATAACGAGTTTCCGAAATACCAGCAAAAATATTTTTTCAACCAATCTTGATGATACGTGGTGGTAATGACACGTACACAAATTCCACTTGGCTCACCAATTTTTGTTCTTCTAGGTTGAAGCGTTTGTTTACAGTAGCAGTTTTTATTTCTAGGTTTCACTCTGTTCTCTCCTATATAGATAGATGAATTTGGAACTCTAAATCCAACAGGGTTTTTAGTAGCTCTTTGATACTTGACAAAATAAAGGAGTTCTCAGTTTCGTCTCTAAGGTTTGTTTCCTCTTCAAGTAGCTCTAGGCATAGACTTTGAAAAGCACTTTCATTGAGAGGGGTTGCCAAGCTTCTAAGAAATAACGAGTTTCCCAAATACCAGCAAATATTTTTTCACCCAATCTTGATGATTCTTGGTGTTAATGATCAGGACACAAGTCCCACTTGGCTCACCGAATTTTGTTCTTCTAGGTTGAAGCGTTCGTCTACAGTAGCAGTTTTTATATTTAGGTTTCCCGCTGTTCTCTCCTATATAGATAGATGAATGTGGAACTCTAAATCCAACATGGTTTGTGTTAGCTCTTTGAAGAATGACAAAATAAAGGAGTTCTCCGTTTTGTATCTATGTTTTGTTTCCTCTTCAATTAGCTCTAGGCACAGACTGTGGAAAAGCACTTTGATTGAGAGGGGTTGCCAAGCTTCTAAGAAATAACGAGATTCTGAAATACCAGCAAATATTTTTTGAACCAATCTTGATGATACGTGGTGGTAATGACAAATACACAAATCCCACTTGGCTCACCATATTTTATTCTTCTAGGTTGAAACGTTCGTCTACAGTAGTAGTTTTTATATTTAGGTTTCCCTCTGTTCTCTCCTATATAGATAGATGAATTTGGAACTCTAAATCCAACATGACTTTTAGTGCTCTTAGGAACTTGACAAAATAAAGGAGTTCTCAGTTTAGTCTCTATGGTTTGTTTCCTCTTCAAGTAGCTCTAGGCACAGACTGTGGAAAAGCACTATCATTGAGAGGGTTTGCCAAGCTTCTAAGAAATAACGAGTTTCCGAAATACCAGCAAATATTTTTTCAACCAATCTTGATGATACGTGGTGGTAATGACACGTACACAAATCCCACTTGGCTCACCAATTTTTGTTCTTCTAGGTTGAAGCGTTTGTTTACAGTAGCAGTTTTTATTTCTAGGTTTCACTCTGTTCTCTCCTATATAGATAGATGAATTTGGAACTCTAAATCCAACTTGGTTTGTAGTAGCTCTTTGAAACTTGACAAAATAAAGGAGTTCTCAGTTTTGTATCTATGTTTTCTTTCCTATTCAAGTAGCTCTAGGCATAGACTTTTGAAAAGCACTTTCATTGAAAGGGGTTGCCAAGCTTCCAAGAAATAACGAGTTTCCGAAATACCTGCAAATATTTTTTCACCCAATCTTGATGATACTTGGTCGTAATGTTCAGGACACAAATACCAATTGGTTCACCGAATTTTGTTCTTCTAGGTTGAAGCGTTCATCTTCAGTAGCAGTTTTTATATTTCGGTTTCCTTCTGTTCTCTCCTATATAGATAGATGAATTTGGAACTCTAAATCCAACTTGGTTTGTAGTAGCTCTTTGAAACTTGACAAAATAAAGGAGTTCTCAGTTTTGTCTCTATGGTTTGTTTCCTCTTCAAGTAGCTCTAGCACAGACTGTGGAAAAGCACTTTAATTGAGAGGGGTTGCCAAGCTTCTAAGAAGTAACGCGTTTCCGAAACACCAGGAAATATTTTTTTACCCAATCTTGATGATACTTGGTGGTAATGATCAATACACAAATCCCATTGGCTCACCAAATTTTCTTCTTCTAGGTTGAAGCATTCATCTACAGTAGCAGTTTTTATATTTAGGTTTCCCTCTGTTCTCTCCTATATTGATATATGAGTTTGGAACTCTAAATCCAACATGGTTTATATTAGCTCTTTGAAATATGACAAAATAAAGGAGTTCTCCGTTTTGTATCTATATTTTGTTTCCTATTCAAGTAGCTCTAGGCACAGACTGTGGAAAAGCACTTTGATTGAGAGGGGTTTCCAAGCTTCTAAGAAATAACGAGATTCTGAAATACCAGCAAATATTTTTTCAACCAATCTTGATGATACGTGGTGGTAATGACAAATACACAAATACCACTTGGCTCACCATATTTTATTCTTCTAGGTTGAAATTTTCGTCTACAGTAGTAGTTTTTATATTTAGGTTTCCCTCTGTTCTCTCCTATGTAGATAGATGAAGTTGGAACTGTAAATCCAACATGATTTCTAGTGCTCTTTGGAACTTGACAAAATAAAGGAGTTCTCAGTTTAGTCTCTATGGTTTGTTTCCTCTTCAAGTAGCTCTAGGCACAGACTGTGGAAAAGCACTTTCATTGAGAGGGTTTGCCAAGCGTCTAAGAAATAACGAGTTTCCGAAATACCAGCAAACATTTTTTCACCCAAACTTGATGATACATGGTGGTAATGATCAGTAAACAAATCCTACTTGGCTCAATAAATTTTGTTCTTCTAGGTTGAAGCGTTCGTCTACAGTAGCAGTTTTTATATTTAGGTTTCCCTCTGTTCTCTCCTATATAGGTAGATGAATTTGGAACTCTAAATCCAACATGGTTTCCAGTAGCACTTTGAAACTTGACAAAATAAAGGAGTTCTCACTTTTGTCTCTATGGTTTGTTTCCTCTTCAAGTAGCCCTAGGCACCGACTGTGGAAAAGCACTTTCATTGACAGGGTTGCCAAGCTTCTAAGAAATAACGAGTTTCCGAAATACCAGCAAATATTTTTTCACCCAATCTTGATGATACGTGGTGGTAATGATCAGTACACAATTCCCACTTGGCTCAGTAAATTTTGTTCTTCTAGGTTACAGCGTTCGTCTATAGTAGCAGTTTTTATATTTAGGTTTCCCTCTGTTCTCTCCTATATAGATAGATGAATTTGGAATTCTAAATCCAACATGGTTTTTAGTAGCTCTTGGAAACTTGATAAAATAAAGGAGTTCTCAGTTTTGTCTCTATGGTTTGTTTTCTCTTAAAGTAGCCAATGTCACAGAATGTGGAAAAGCACTTTCATTGAGAGGGGTTGCCAAGCTTCTAAGAAATAACGAGTTATCAAAATACCAGCAAATATTTTTTCACCGAATCTTGATGATACGTGGTGGTAATGATCGGTACACAAGTCCCACTTGTCTTACCAAATTTTGCTCTTCTTGGTTGAAGCCTTCGTTTACAGTAGCAGTTTATATTTTTAGGTTTCCCTCTGTTCTCTCCTATATAGATAGATGAATTTGGAACTCTAAATCCAACATGGTTTGTAGTAGCTCTTTGAAACTTCACAAAAATAAGTACTTCAAAGTTTTGTCTCTATGGTTTGTTTGCTCTTCAAGTAACTCTAGGCACAGACTGTGGAAAAGCACTTTCATTGAGAGGGGTTGCCAAGCTTCTAAGAAATAACGAGATTCTGAAATACCAGCAAATATTTTTTGAACCAATCTTGATGTTACATGGTGGTAATGACAAGTACACAAATCCCTCCTGGCTCACCAAATTTTCTTCTTCTAGGTTGAAGCATTCGTCCACAGTAGCAGTTTATATATTTAGGTTTCCCTCTGTTCTCTCCTATTTAGATAGATGAATTTGGAACTCTAAATTCAACATTTTTTGTAGCAGCTCTTTGAAACTTGACAAAATAAAGGTGTTCTCAGTTTTGTCTGTATGGTTTGTTTCCTCTTCAAGTAGCCCTAGGCACAGACTGTGTAAAAGCACTTTCATTGAGAGGGGTTGCCAAGCTTCCAAGAAATTACGAGTTTCAGAAATACCTGAAAATATTTTTTCACCCAATCTTGATGATACATGGTGGTAATGATCAGTAAACAAATCCTACTTGGCTCACCAAATTTTGTTCTTCTAGGTTGAAGCGTTCGTCTACAGTAGCAGTTTTTATATTTAGGTTTCCCTCTGTTCTCTCCTATATAGATAGATGATTTTGGAACTCTAAATCCAACATGGTTTCCAGTAGCACTTTGAAACATGACAAAATAAAGGAGTTCTCAGTTTTGTCTCTATGGTTTGTTTCCTCTTCAAGTAGCCCTAGGCACAGACTGTGGAAAATCACTTTCATTGACAGGGTTGCCAAGCTTCTAAGAAATAAGGAGTTTCCGAAATACCAGCAAATATTTTTTCACCCAATCTTGATGATACGTGGTGGTAATGATCAGTACACAAATCCCACTTGGCTCAGTAAATTTTGTTCTTCTAGTTTCAAGCGTTCGTCTACAGTAGCAGTTTTTATATTTAGGTTTCCCTCTGTTCTCTCCTATATAGATAGATGAATTTGGAATTCTAAATCCAACATGGTTTTTAGTAGCTCTTGGAAACTTGATAAAATAAAGGAGTTCTCAGTTTTGTCTCTATGGTTTGTTTTCTCTTAAAGTAGCCAAAGTCACAGAATGTGGAAAAGCACTTTCATTGAGAGGGGTTGCCAAGCTTCTAAGAAATAACGAGTTTCCGAAATACCAGCAAATATTTTTTCATCCAATCTTGATGATACGTGGTGGTAATGACAGGTACACAAATCCCACTTGGCTCACCAAATTTTGTTCCTCTTGGTTGAAGCGTTCGTCTACAGTAGCAGTTTTAATATTTAGGTTTCCCTCTGTTCTCTCCTATATAGATAGATGAATTTGGAACTCTAAATCCAACATGGTTTGTAGTAGCTCTTTGAAACTTGACAAAATAAAGGAGTTCTCAGTTTTGTCTCTATGGTCTGTTTCCTCTTCAAGTAGCCCTAGGCACAGACTGTGGAAAAGCACTTTCATTGAGAGGGGTTGCCAAGCTTCTAAGAAATAACGAGTTTCTGAAATACCAGCAAATATTTTTTCAACCAATCTTGATGACACGTGGTGGTTATGACAAGCACACAAATCCCTCCTGGCTCACCAAATTTTCTTCTTCTATGTTGAAGCGTTCATCTACAGTAGCCGTTTGTATATTTAGGTTTCCCTCTGTTCTCTCCTATATAGATAGATGAGTTTGGAACTCTAAATCCAACATGGTTTGTAGTAGCTTTTTGAAACTTGACAAAAAAGTAGTTCTCAGTTTTGTCTCTATGGTTTGTTTCCTCTTCAAGTAGAAGTATGCACAGACTGTGGAAAAGCACTTTCAATGAGAGGGGTTGCCAACTTCTAAGAAATAACGAGTTTCCGAAATACCAGCAAATATTTTTTTCACCCAAACTTGATATTACATTGTGGTAATGACAAGTACACAAATCCCTCCTGGCTCACCAAATTTTCTTCTTCTAGGTTGATGCGTTCGACTACAATAGCAGTTAATATATTTAGATTTCCCTCTGTTCTCTCCTATATAGATAGATGAATTTGGAACTCTAAATCCAACATAGTTTCCAGTAGCTCTTTGAAACTTGAGAAAATAAAGGAGTTCTCAGTTTTGTCTCTATGATTTGTTTCCTCTTCAAGTAGCCCTAAGCAGAGACTGTGGAAAAGCACTTTCATTGAATGGGGTTTCCAAGCTTCCAAGAAATTACGAGTTTCCGAAATAACAGCAAATATTTTTTCACCCAATCTTGATGATACGTGTTGGTAATGACAAGTACACAAATGCCACAAGGCTCACCAAATTTTGTTCTTCTATGTTGAAGCGTTCGTCTACAGTAGCAGTTTTTATATTTAGGTTTCCCTCTGTTCTCTCCTATATAGATAGGTGAATTTGGAACTCTAAATCCAACATGGTTTGTAGTAGCTCTTTGAAACTTGACAAAATAAAGCAGTTCTCTTTTTTTTCTCTATGGTTTGTTTCCTCTTCAAGTAGCTCTAGGCACAGACTGTGGAAAAGCACTTTCATTGACAGTGGTTGCCAAGCTTCTAAGAAATAACGAGTTTCTGAAATACCAGCAAATATTTTTTCACCCAATCTTGATGATACATGGTGGTAATGATCAATACACAAATCCCACATGGCTCACCAAATTTTGTTCTTCTAGGTTGAAGCGTTCATCTACAGTAGCAGTTTTTATATTTAGGTTTCTCTCTGTTTTCTCCTATATTGATAAATGAGTTTGGAACTCTAAATCCAACATGGTTTGTATTAGCTCTTTGAAATATGACAAAATAAAGGTGTTCTCAGTTTTGTCTGTATGGTTTGTTTCCTCTTCAAGTAGCCCTAGGCACAGACTGTGTAAAAGCACTTTCATTGAGAGGGGTTGCCAAGCTTCCAAGAAATTACGAGTTTCAGAAATACCTGAAAATATTTTTTCACCCAATCTTGATGATACATGGTGGTAATGATCAGTAAACAAATCCTACTTGGCTCACCAAATTTTGTTCTTCTAGGTTGAAGCGTTCGTCTACAGTAGCAGTTTTTATATTTAGGTTTCCCTCTGTTCTCTCCTATATAGATAGATGATTTTGGAACTCTAAATCCAACATGGTTTCCAGTAGCACTTTGAAACATGACAAAATAAAGGAGTTCTCAGTTTTGTCTCTATGGTTTGTTTCCTCTTCAAGTAGCCCTAGGCACAGACTGTGGAAAAGCACTTTCATTGACAGGGTTGCCAATCTTCTAAGAAATAAGGAGTTTCCGAAATTCCAGCAAATATTTTTTCACCCAATCTTGATGATACGTGGTGGTAATGATCAGTACACAAATCCCACTTGGCTCAGTAAATTTTGTTCTTCTAGGTTGAAGCATTCATCTACAGTAGCAGTTTTTATATTTAGGTTTCCCTCTGTTCTCTCCTATATTGATATATGAGTTTGGAACTCTAAATCCAACATGGTTTGTATTAGCTCTTGGAAACTTGATAAAAAAAAGGAGTTCTCCGTTTTGTATCTATGTTTTGTTTCCTATTCAAGTAGCTCTAGGCACAGACTGTGGAAAAGCACTTTGATTGAGAGGGGTTTCCAAGCTTCTAAGAAATAACGAGATTCTGAAATACCAGCAAATATTTTTTCACCCAATCTTGATGACACGTGGTGGTAATGACAAGCACACAAATCCCTCCTGGATCACCAAATTTTCTTCTTCTATGTTGAAGCGTTCATCTACAGTAGCCGTTTTTATATTTAGGTTTACCTCTGTTCTCTCCTATATATATAGATGAGGTTGGAACTCTAAATCCAACATGGTTTCTAGTGCTCTTCGAAACTTGACAAAATAAAAGAATTCTCAGTTTCGTCTCTATGGTTTGTTTCCTCTTCAAGAAGCTCTAGGCACAGACTGTGGAAAAGCACTTTCATTGAGAGGGTTGCCAAGCTTCTAAGAAATAACGAGTTTCCGAAATACCAGCAAAAATATTTTTTCAACCAATCTTGATGATACGTGGTGGTAATGACACGTACACAAATTCCACTTGGCTCACCAATTTTTGTTCTTCTAGGTTGAAGCGTTTGTTTACAGTAGCAGTTTTTATTTCTAGGTTTCACTCTGTTCTCTCCTATATAGATAGATGAATTTGGAACTCTAAATCCAACATGGTTTGTAGTAGCTCTTTGAAACTTGACAAAATAAAGCAGTTCTCTTTTTTTTCTCTATGGTTTGTTTCCTCTTCAAGTAGCTCTAGGCACAGACTGTGGAAAAGCACTTTAATTGAGAGGGGTTGCCAAGCTTCTAAGAAGTAACGCGTTTCCGAAACACCAGGAAATATTTTTTTACCCAATCTTGATGATACTTGGTGGTAATGATCAGGACACAAATCCCACTTGGCTCACCGAATTTTGTTCTTCTAGGTTGAAGCGTTTGTCTACAGTAGCAGTTTTTATATTTAGGTTTTCCTCTGTTCTCTCCTATGTAGATAGATGAATTTGGAACTCTAAATCCAACATGATTTGTAGTAGCTCTTTGAAACTTGACAAAATAAAGGAGTTCTCTTTTTTGTCTCTATGGTTTGTTTCCTCTTCAAGTAGCTCTAGGCACAGACTGTGGAAAAGCACTTTCATTGACAGGGGTTGCCAAGCTTCTAAGAAATAACGATTTTCTGAAATACCAGCAAATATTTTTTCACCCAATCTTGATGATACATGGTGGTAATGATCAATACACAAATCCCATTGGCTCACCAAATTTTCTTCTTCTAGGTTGAAGCATTCATCTACAGTAGCAGTTTTTATATTTAGGTTTCCCTCTGTTCTCTCCTATATTGATATATGAGTTTGGAACTCTAAATCCAACATGGTTTATATTAGCTCTTTGAAATATGACAAAATAAAGGAGTTCTCCGTTTTGTATCTATGTTTTGTTTCCTATTCAAGTAGCTCTAGGCACAGACTGTGGAAAAGCACTTTGATTGAGAGGGGTTTCCAAGCTTCTAAGAAATAACGAGATTCTGAAATACCAGCAAATATTTTTTCAACCAATCTTGATGATACGTGGTGGTAATGACAAATACACAAATACCACTTGGCTCACCATATTTTATTCTTCTAGGTTGAAATTTTCGTCTAAGGTAGTAGTTTTTATATTTAGGTTTCCCTCTGTTCTCTCCTATGTAGATAGATGAAGTTGGAACTGTAAATCCAACATGATTTCTAGTGCTCTTTGGAACTTGACAAAATAAAGGAGTTCTCAGTTTAGTCTCTATGGTTTGTTTCCTCTTCAAGTAGCTCTAGGCACAGACTATGGAAAAGCACTTTCATTGAGAGGGTTTGCCAAGCGTCTAAGAAATAACGAGTTTCCGAAATACCAGCAAACATTTTTTCACCCAAACTTGATGATACATGGTGGTAATGATCAGTAAACAAATCCTACTTGGCTCACCAAATTTTGTTCTTCTAGGTTGAAGCGTTCGTCTACAGTAGCAGTTTTTATATTTAGGTTTCCCTCTGTTCTCTCCTATATAGGTAGATGAATTTGGAACTCTAAATCCAACATGGTTTCCAGTAGCACTTTGAAACTTGACAAAATAAAGGAGTTCTCACTTTTGTCTCTATGGTTTGTTTCCTCTTCAAGTAGCCCTAGGCACAGACTGTGGAAAAGCACTTTCATTGACAGGGTTGCCAAGCTTCTAAGAAATAACGAGTTTCCGAAATACCAGCAAATATTTTTTCACCCAATCTTGATGATACGTGGTGGTAATGATCAGTACACAATTCCCACTTGGCTCAGTAAATTTTGTTCTTCTAGGTTAAAGCGTTCGTCTATAGTAGCAGTTTTTATATTTAGGTTTCCCTCTGTTCTCTCCTATATAGATAGATGAATTTGGAATTCTAAATCCAACATGGTTTTTAGTAGCTCTTGGAAACTTGATAAAATAAAGGAGTTCTCAGTTTTGTCTCTATGGTTTGTTTTCTCTTAAAGTAGCCAATGTCACAGAATGTGGAAAAGCACTTTCATTGAGAGGGGTTGCCAAGCTTCTAAGAAATAACGAGTTATCAAAATACCAGCAAATATTTTTTCACCGAATCTTGATGATACGTGGTGGTAATGATCGGTACACAAGTCCCACTTGTCTTACCAAATTTTGCTCTTCTTGGTTGAAGCGTTCGTTTACAGTAGCAGTTTATATTTTTAGGTTTCCCTCTGTTCTCTCCTATATAGATAGATGAATTTGGAACTCTAAATCCAACATGGTTTGTAGTAGCTCTTTGAAACTTCACAAAAATAAGTAGTTCTCAGTTTTGTCTCTATGGTTTGTTTGCTCTTCAAGTAACTCTAGGCACAGACTGTGGAAAAGCACTTTCATTGAGAGGGGTTGCCAAGCTTCTAAGAAATAACGAGTTTCTGAAATACCAGCAAATATTTTTTCACCCAATCTTGATGACACGAGGTGGTAATGACAAGCACACAAATCCCTCCTGGATCACCAAATTTTCTTCTTCTATGTTGAAGCGTTCATCTACAGTAGCCGTTTTTATATTTAGGTTTATCTCTGTTCTCTCCTATATATATAGATGAGTTTGGAACTCTAAATCCAACATGGTTTCTAGTGCTCTTTGAAACTTGACAAAATAAAAGAATTCTCAGTTTCGTCTCTATGGTTTGTTTCCTCTTCAAGAAGCTCTAGGCACAGACTGTGGAAAAGCACTTTCATTGAGAGGGTTGCCAAGCTTCTAAGAAATAACGAGTTTCCGAAATACCAGCAAAAATATTTTTTCAACCAATCTTGATGATACGTGGTGGTAATGACACGTACACAAATTCCACTTGGCTCACCAATTTTTGTTCTTCTAGGTTGAAGCGTTTGTTTACAGTAGCAGTTTTTATTTCTAGGTTTCACTCTGTTCTCTCCTATATAGATAGATGAATTTGGAACTCTAAATCCAACAGGGTTTTTAGTAGCTCTTTGATACTTGACAAAATAAAGGAGTTCTCAGTTTCGTCTATAAGGTTTGTTTCCTCTTCAAGTAGCTCTAGGCATAGACTTTGAAAAGCACTTTCATTGAGAGGGGTTGCCAAGCTTCTAAGAAATAACGAGTTTCCCAAATACCAGCAAATATTTTTTCACCCAATCTTGATGATTCTTGGTGTTAATGATCAGGACACAAGTCCCACTTGGCTCACCGAATTTTGTTCTTCTAGGTTGAAGCGTTCGTCTACAGTAGCAGTTTTTATATTTAGGTTTCCCGCTGTTCTCTCCTATATAGATAGATGAATGTGGAACTCTAAATCCAACATGGTTTGTGTTAGCTCTTTGAAGAATGACAAAATAAAGGAGTTCTCCGTTTTGTATATATGTTTTGTTTCCTCTTCAAGTAGCTCTAGGCACAGACTGTGGAAAAGCACTTTGATTGAGAGGGGTTGCCAAGCTTCTAAGAAATAACGAGATTCTGAAATACCAGCAAATATTTTTTGAACCAATCTTGATGATACGTGGTGGTAATGACAAATACACAAATCCCACTTGGCTCACCATATTTTATTCTTCTATTTTGAAACGTTCGTCTACAGTAGTAGTTTTTATATTTAGGTTTCCCTCTGTTCTCTCCTATATAGATAGATGAATTTGGAACTCTAAATCCAACATGACTTCTAGTGCTCTTAGGAACTTGACAAAATAAAGGAGTTCTCAGTTTAGTCTCTATGGTTTGTTTCCTCTTCAAGTAGCTCTAGGCACAGACTGTGGAAAAGCACTTTCATTGAGAGGGTTTGCCAAGCTTCTAAGAAATAACGAGTTTCCGAAATACCAGCAAATATTTTTTCAACCAATCTTGATGATACGTGGTGGTAATGACACGTACACAAATCCCACTTGGCTCACCAATTTTTGTTCTTCTAGGTTGAAGCGTTTGTTTACAGTAGCAGTTTTTATTTCTAGGTTTCACTCTGTTTTCTCCTATATAGATAGATGAATTTGGAACTCTAAATCCAACTTGGTTTGTAGTAGCTCTTTGAAACTTGACAAAATAAAGGAGTTCTCAGTTTTGTATCTATGTTTTGTTTCCTATTCAAGTAGATCTAGGCATAGACTTTTGAAAAGCACTTTCATTGAAAGGGGTTGCCAAGCTTCCAAGAAATAACGAGTTTCCGAAATACCTGCAAATATTTTTTCACCCAATCTTGATGATACTTGGTCGTAATGTTCAGGACACAAATACCAATTTGTTCACCGAATTTTGTTCTTCTAGGTTGAAGGGTTCATCTTCAGTAGCAGTTTTTATATTTCGGTTTCCTTCTGTTCTCTCCTATATAGATAGATGAATTTGGAACTCTAAATCCAACTTGGTTTGTAGTAGCTCTTTGAAACTTGACAAAATAAAGGAGTTCTCAGTTTTGTCTCTATGGTTTGTTTCCTCTTCAAGTAGCTCTAGCACAGACTGTGGAAAAGCACTTTAATTGAGAGGGGTTGCCAAGCTTCTAAGAAGTAACGCGTTTCCGAAACACCAGGAAATATTTTTTTACCCAATCTTGATGATACTTGGTGGTAATGATCAGGACACAAATCCCACTTGGCTCACCGAATTTTGTTCTTCTAGGTTGAAGCGTTTGTCTACAGTAGCAGTTTTTATATTTAGGTTTTCCTCTGTTCTCTCCTATGTAGATAGATGAATTTGGAACTCTAAATCCAACATGGTTTGTAGTAGCTCTTTGAAACTTGACAAAAAAAAACTAGTTCTCAGTTTTGTTTCTTTGGTTTGTTTCCTCTTCAAGTAGCCCTAAGCAGAGACTGTGGAAAAGCAATTTCATTGAAAGGGGTTGCCAAACTTCCAAGAAATTATGAGTTTCCGAAATAAATAAATATTTTTCACCCAATCTTGATGATACGTGGTGGTAATGATAAGTATGCAAATCCCACTTGGCTCACCATTTTTTTTTCTTCTAGGTTGAAGCGTTCGTTTACAGTAGCAGTTTATATTTTTAGGTTTCCCTCTGTTGTCTCCTATATAGATAGATGAATTTGGATCCTAAATCCAACATGGTATCCAGTAGCTCTTTGAAACTTGACAAAATAAAGGAGTTCTCAGTTTTGTCTCTATGGTTTGTTTCCACTTCAAATAGCCCTAGGCACAGAGTGTGGAAAAGCGCTTTAATTGAGAGGGGTTGCCAAGCTTCTAAGAAATAACGAGTTTCCAAAATACCAGTAAATATTTTTTCAACCAAAATTGGTGATACGTGGTGGTAATGATCGGTACACAAATCCCACTTGGCTCATCAAATTTTGCTCTTCTTGGTTGAAGCGTTCATTTACAGTAGCAGTTTATATTTTTAGTTCTCCCTCGGTTCTCTCTTATATAGATAGATGAATTTGGAACTCTAAATCCAAAATAGATTGTAGTACCTCTTTGAAACTTGACAAAAATAGGAGTTCTCAGTTTTGTCTCTAGGGTTTGTTTCATCTTCAAGTAGCCCTAACCAGAGACTTTTGAAAAGCACTTTCATTGAAAGGCGTTGCCAACCTTCTTAGAAATTACGAGTTTCCGAAATACCCACAAATATTTTTTCACCCAATCTTGATGATACGTGGTGGTAATGACAAGTACACAAATCCCACTTGGCTCACCAAATTTTGTTCTTCTACGTTGAAGCGTTCATTTCCCGTAGCACTTTTTATTATAGGTTTCACTTGTTCTCTCCTATATAGATAGTTGTATTTGGAACTCTAAATCCCACATGGTTTGTAGAAGCTCTTTGAAACTTAGAAAAATAAAGGAGTTCTCAGTTTTGTCTCTATGGTTTGTTTCCTCTTCAAGTAGCCCTAGGCACAGACTGTGGAAAAGCACTTTCATTGAGAGGGGTTGCCAAGCTTCTAAGAATTAACGAGTTTCCAAAATACCAGCAAATATTTTTTCACCCAATCTTGATGAAACTTGGTGGTAATGATCAGTACACAAATCCCACTTGGCTCACCAAATTTTGTTCTTCTAGGTTGAAGCGTTCGTCTACAGTAGCAGTTTTTATATTTAGGTTTCCCTCTGTTCTCTCCTATATAGATAGATGAATTTGAAACTCTAAATCCAACATGGTTTGTAGTAGCTCTTTGAAACTTGATAAAATAAAGGAGTTCTCAGTTTTGTCTCTATGGTTTGTTTCCTCTTCAAATAGCCCTAGGCACAGAGTGTGGAAAAGCACTTTCATTGAGAGGGGTTGCCAAGCTTCTAAGAAATTTCGAGTTTCCGAAAACCAGGATATATTTTTAAACCCAATCTTGATGATACTTGGTGGTAATGATCAGGACACAAATCCCACTTGGCTCACCGAATTTTGTTCTTCTAGGTTGAAGCGTTCGTCTACAGTAGCATTTTTTATATTTAGGTTTCCCTCTGTTCTCTCCTATATAGATAGATGAATTTGGAACTCTAAATCCAACATGATTTGTATTAGCTCTTTGTAACTTGACAAAATAAAGGAGTTCTCCGTTTTGTCTGTATGGTTTGCTTCCTCTTAAAGTAGCCCTAGGCACATACTGTGGAAAAGCACTTTCATTGAGAGGGTTTGCTAAGCTTCTAAGAAATAACAAGTTTCCGAAACACCAGCAAATATTTTTTCACCCAATCTTGATGATACTTGGTGGTAATGATCAGAACATAAATCCCACTTGGCTCACCAAATTTTCTTTTTCTAGTTTGAAGCGTTCGTCTACAGTAGCAGTTTTTATATTTGGGTTTCCCTCTGTTCTCTCCTATATAGATAGATGAATTTGGAAGTCTAAATCCAACATGGTTTGTAGTCGCTCTTTGAAACTTGACAAAATAAAGGTGTTCTCAGTTTAGTCTCTATGGTTTGTTTCCCCTTCAAGTAGCTCTAGGCACAGACTGTGGAAAAGCACTTTCATTGAGAGGGGTTGCCAAGCTTCTCAGAAATAACAAGTTTCCGAAATACCAGGAAATATTTTTTCATCCAATCTTGATGATTCTTGGTGGTAATGATCAGGACACAAATCCCACTTGGCTCACCGAATTTTCTTCTTCTAGGTTGAAGCGTTTGTCTACAGTAGCAGTTTTTATATTTAGGTTTCCCTCTGTTCTCTCCTATATAGATAGATGATTTTGGAACTCTAAATCGAACATGTTTTGTAGTCGCTCTTTGAAACTTGACAAAATATAGGAGTTCTCAGTTTTGTCTCTATGGTTTGTTCCTCTTCAAGTAGCTCTAGGCACAGACTGTTGAAAAGCACTTTCATTGACAGGGGTTGCCAAGCTTCTAATAAATTACGTGTTTCAGAAATACCAGGATATATTTTTAAACCCAATCTTGATGATACTTGTTGGTAATGATCAGTACACAAATCCCACTTGGCTCACTGAATTTTGTTCTTCTAGGTTGAAGCGTTCGTCTACAGTAGCAGTTTATATATTTAGGTTTCCGTCTGTTCACTCCTGTATAGATATATGAATATGGAACTCTAAATCCAACATGATTTGTATTAGCTCTTTGTAATTTGACAAAATAAAGGAGTTCTCCGTTTTGTCTCTATGGTTTGTTTACTCTTCAAGTAGCCCTAGGCACAGACTCTGAAAAGCACTTTCATTGAGAGGGGTTCCTAAGCTTCTAAGAAATAACGAGTTTCCGAAATACCAGCAAATATTTTTTCACCCAATCTTGATGATACTTGGTGGTAATGATGAGTACATAAATCCCACTTGGCTCACCGAATTTTCCTCCTCTAGGTTGAAGCGTTCGTCTACAGTAGCAGTATTAATATTTTGTTTCCCTCTGTTCTCACCTATATAGATAGATGAATTTGGAACTCTAAATCCAACATGCTTTGTAGTAGCTCTTTGAAACTTGATAAAATAAAGGAGTTCTCATTTTTGTCTCTCTGGTTTTTTCCTCTTCAAGTAGCCCTAAGCAAAGACTGTGGAAAAGCACTTTCATTGAAAGGGGTTGCAAAGCTTCTAAGAAATAACAAGTTTCCGAAATACCAGCAAATATTTTTTCAACCAATCTTGATGATACTTGGCGGTAATGATCAGGACACAAATCCCACTTGGCTCACCGAGTTTTGTTCTTCTAGGTGGAAGCGTTCGTCTACAGTAGCAGTTTTTATATTTAGATTTCCCTCTGTTCTCTCCTATATAGATAGATGAATTTGGAACTCTAAATCCAACATGCTTTCAGTAGCTCTTTGAAACTTGACAAAATAAAAAAATTCTCAGTTTTGACTCTATGGATTGTTTCCTCTTCAAGTTGCTCTAGGCACAGACTGTGGAAAAGCACTTTCATTGAGAGGGGTTGCCAAGCTTCTAAGAAATAACGAGTTTCCGAAATACCAGCAAATATTTTTTCACCCAAACTTGATGATACGTGGTGGTAATGACAAGTACACAAATCCCACTTGGCTCACCAATTTTTGTTATTCAAGGTTGAAGCGTTCGTTTACAGTAGGAGTTTTTATATTTAGGTTTCCCTCTGTTCTCTCCTATATAGATAGATGAATTTGGAACTCTAAATCCAATATGGTTTGTAGTGGCTCTTTGAAACTTGACAAAATGAAGGAGTTCTCCGTTTAGTCTCTATGGTTTGTTTCCTCTTCAAATAGCCCTAGGCACAGAGAGTGGAAAAGCACTTTCATTGAGAGGGGTTGCCAAGCTTCTAAGAAGTAACGCGTTTCCGAAACACCAGGAAATATTTTTTTACCCAATCTTGATGATACTTGGTGGTAATGATCAGGACACAAATCCCACTTGGCTCACCGAATTTTGTTCTTCTAGGTTGAAGCGTTTGTCTACAGTAGCAGTTTTTATATTTAGGTTTTCCTCTGTTCTCTCCTATGTAGATAGATGAATTTGGAACTCTAAATCCAACATGGTTTGTAGTAGCTCTTTGAAACTTGACAAAAAAAAACTAGTTCTCAGTTTTGTTTCTTTGGTTTGTTTCCTCTTCAAGTAGCCCTAAGCAGAGACTGTGGAAAAGCAATTTCATTGAAAGGGGTTGCCAAACTTCCAAGAAATTATGAGTTTCCGAAATAAATAAATATTTTTCACCCAATCTTGATGATACGTGGTGGTAATGATAAGTATGCAAATCCCACTTGGCTCACCATTTTTTTTTCTTCTAGGTTGAAGCGTTCGTTTACAGTAGCAGTTTATATTTTTAGGTTTCCCTCTGTTGTCTCCTATATAGATAGATGAATTTGGATCCTAAATCCAACATGGTATCCAGTAGCTCTTTGAAACTTGACAAAATAAAGGAGTTCTCAGTTTTGTCTCTATGGTTTGTTTCCACTTCAAATAGCCCTAGGCACAGAGTGTGGAAAAGCGCTTTAATTGAGAGGGGTTGCCAAGCTTCTAAGAAATAACGAGTTTCCAAAATACCAGTAAATATTTTTTCAACCAAAATTGGTGATACGTGGTGGTAATGATCGGTACACAAATCCCACTTGGCTCATCAAATTTTGCTCTTCTTGGTTGAAGCGTTCATTTACAGTAGCAGTTTATATTTTTAGTTCTCCCTCGGTTCTCTCTTATATAGATAGATGAATTTGGAACTCTAAATCCAAAATAGATTGTAGTACCTCTTTGAAACTTGACAAAAATAGGAGTTCTCAGTTTTGTCTCTAGGGTTTGTTTCATCTTCAAGTAGCCCTAACCAGAGACTTTTGAAAAGCACTTTCATTGAAAGGCGTTGCCAACCTTCTTAGAAATTACGAGTTTCCGAAATACCCACAAATATTTTTTCACCCAATCTTGATGATACGTGGTGGTAATGACAAGTACACAAATCCCACTTGGCTCACCAAATTTTGTTCTTCTACGTTGAAGCGTTCATTTCCCGTAGCACTTTTTATTATAGGTTTCACTTGTTCTCTCCTATATAGATAGATGTATTTGGAACTCTAAATCCCACATGGTTTGTAGAAGCTCTTTGAAACTTAGAAAAATAAAGGAGTTCTCAGTTTTGTCTCTATGGTTTGTTTCCTCTTCAAGTAGCCCTAGGCACAGACTGTGGAAAAGCACTTTCATTGAGAGGGGTTGCCAAGCTTCTAAGAATTAACGAGTTTCCAAAATACCAGCAAATATTTTTTCACCCAATCTTGATGAAACTTGGTGGTAATGATCAGTACACAAATCCCACTTGGCTCACCAAATTTTGTTCTTCTAGGTTGAAGCGTTCGTCTACAGTAGCAGTTTTTATATTTAGGTTTCCCTCTGTTCTCTCCTATATAGATAGATGAATTTGAAACTCTAAATCCAACATGGTTTGTAGTAGCTCTTTGAAACTTGATAAAATAAAGGAGTTCTCAGTTTTGTCTCTATGGTTTGTTTCCTCTTCAAATAGCCCTAGGCACAGAGTGTGGAAAAGCACTTTCATTGAGAGGGGTTGCCAAGCTTCTAAGAAATTTCGAGTTTCCGAAAACCAGGATATATTTTTAAACCCAATCTTGATGATACTTGGTGGTAATGATCAGGACACAAATCCCACTTGGCTCACCGAATTTTGTTCTTCTAGGTTGAAGCGTTCGTCTACAGTAGCATTTTTTATATTTAGGTTTCCCTCTGTTCTCTCCTATATAGATAGATGAATTTGGAACTCTAAATCCAACATGATTTGTATTAGCTCTTTGTAACTTGACAAAATAAAGGAGTTCTCCGTTTTGTCTGTATGGTTTGCTTCCTCTTAAAGTAGCCCTAGGCACATACTGTGGAAAAGCACTTTCATTGAGAGGGTTTGCTAAGCTTCTAAGAAATAACAAGTTTCCGAAACACCAGCAAATATTTTTTCACCCAATCTTGATGATACTTGGTGGTAATGATCAGAACATAAATCCCACTTGGCTCACCAAATTTTCTTTTTCTAGTTTGAAGCGTTCGTCTACAGTAGCAGTTTTTATATTTGGGTTTCCCTCTGTTCTCTCCTATATAGATAGATGAATTTGGAAGTCTAAATCCAACATGGTTTGTAGTCGCTCTTTGAAACTTGACAAAATAAAGGTGTTCTCAGTTTAGTCTCTATGGTTTGTTTCCCCTTCAAGTAGCTCTAGGCACAGACTGTGGAAAAGCACTTTCATTGAGAGGGGTTGCCAAGCTTCTCAGAAATAACAAGTTTCCGAAATACCAGGAAATATTTTTTCATCCAATCTTGATGATTCTTGGTGGTAATGATCAGGACACAAATCCCACTTGGCTCACCGAATTTTCTTCTTCTAGGTTGAAGCGTTTGTCTACAGTAGCAGTTTTTATATTTAGGTTTCCCTCTGTTCTCTCCTATATAGATAGATGATTTTGGAACTCTAAATCGAACATGTTTTGTAGTCGCTCTTTGAAACTTGACAAAATATAGGAGTTCTCAGTTTTGTCTCTATGGTTTGTTCCTCTTCAAGTAGCTCTAGGCACAGACTGTTGAAAAGCACTTTCATTGACAGGGGTTGCCAAGCTTCTAATAAATTACGTGTTTCAGAAATACCAGGATATATTTTTAAACCCAATCTTGATGATACTTGTTGGTAATGATCAGTACACAAATCCCACTTGGCTCACTGAATTTTGTTCTTCTAGGTTGAAGCGTTCGTCTACAGTAGCAGTTTATATATTTAGGTTTCCGTCTGTTCACTCCTGTATAGATATATGAATATGGAACTCTAAATCCAACATGATTTGTATTAGCTCTTTGTAATTTGACAAAATAAAGGAGTTCTCCGTTTTGTCTCTATGGTTTGTTTACTCTTCAAGTAGCCCTAGGCACAGACTCTGAAAAGCACTTTCATTGAGAGGGGTTCCTAAGCTTCTAAGAAATAACGAGTTTCCGAAATACCAGCAAATATTTTTTCACCCAATCTTGATGATACTTGGTGGTAATGATGAGTACATAAATCCCACTTGGCTCACCGAATTTTCCTCCTCTAGGTTGAAGCGTTCGTCTACAGTAGCAGTATTAATATTTTGTTTCCCTCTGTTCTCACCTATATAGATAGATGAATTTGGAACTCTAAATCCAACATGCTTTGTAGTAGCTCTTTGAAACTTGATAAAATAAAGGAGTTCTCATTTTTGTCTCTCTGGTTTTTTCCTCTTCAAGTAGCCCTAAGCAAAGACTGTGGAAAAGCACTTTCATTGAAAGGGGTTGCAAAGCTTCTAAGAAATAACAAGTTTCCGAAATACCAGCAAATATTTTTTCAACCAATCTTGATGATACTTGGCGGTAATGATCAGGACACAAATCCCACTTGGCTCACCGAGTTTTGTTCTTCTAGGTGGAAGCGTTCGTCTACAGTAGCAGTTTTTATATTTAGATTTCCCTCTGTTCTCTCCTATATAGATAGATGAATTTGGAACTCTAAATCCAACATGCTTTCAGTAGCTCTTTGAAACTTGACAAAATAAAAAAATTCTCAGTTTTGACTCTATGGATTGTTTCCTCTTCAAGTTGCTCTAGGCACAGACTGTGGAAAAGCACTTTCATTGAGAGGGGTTGCCAAGCTTCTAAGAAATAACGAGTTTCCGAAATACCAGCAAATATTTTTTCACCCAAACTTGATGATACGTGGTGGTAATGACAAGTACACAAATCCCACTTGGCTCACCAATTTTTGTTATTCAAGGTTGAAGCGTTCGTTTACAGTAGGAGTTTTTATATTTAGGTTTCCCTCTGTTCTCTCCTATATAGATAGATGAATTTGGAACTCTAAATCCAATATGGTTTGTAGTGGCTCTTTGAAACTTGACAAAATGAAGGAGTTCTCCGTTTAGTCTCTATGGTTTGTTTCCTCTTCAAATAGCCCTAGGCACAGAGAGTGGAAAAGCACTTTCATTGAGAGGGGTTGCCAAGCTTCTAAGAAATAACGAGTTTCCAAAATACCAGCAAATATTTTTTCACCCAAAATTGGTGATACGTGGTGGTAATGATCGGTACACAAATCCCACTTGGCTCACCAAATTTTGCTCTTCTTGGTTGACGCGTTCGTTTACAGTAGCTGTTTATATTTTTAGTTTTCCCTCGGTTCTCTCTTATATAGATAGATGAATTTGGAACTCTAAATCCAACATAGATTGTAGTACCTCTTTGAAACTTGACAAAAAAGGAGTTCTCAGTTTTGTCTCTAGGGTTTGTTTCCTCTTCAAGTAGCCCTAATCAGAGACTTTCGAAAAGAACTTTCATTGAAAGGGGTTGCCAATCTTCTTAGAAATTACGAGTTTCTGAAATACCCACAAATATTTTTTCACCCAATTTTGATGATACGTTCTGGTAATGACAAGTACACAAATCCCACTTGGCTCACCAACTTTTGTTCTTCTACATTGAAGCGTTCATTTCCCATAGCACTTTTTATTATAGGTTTCACTTGTTCTCTCCTATATAGATAGATGTATGTGGAACTCTAAATCCCACATGGTTTGTAGAAGCTCTTTGAAACTTAGAAAAATAAAGGAGTTCTCCGTTTTGTCTCTATGGTTTGTTTCCTGTTCAAGTAGCCATAGTCACAGACTGTGGAAAAGCACTTTCATTGAGAGGGGTTGCCCAGCTTCTAAGAAATAATGAGTTTCCGAAATACCAGCAAATATTTTTTCACCCAAACTTGATGATACTTGGCGGTATTATCAGTACACAAATCCCACTTGGCTCACCAAATTTTGTTCTTCTAGGTTGAAGCGTTCGTCTACAGTAGCAGTTTTTATATTTAGGTTTCCTTCTGTTCTCTCCTATATAGATAGATGAATTTGGAAGTCTAAATCCAATATGGTTTGTAGTAGCTCTTTGAAACTTGACAAAATGAAGGAGTTCTCCATTTATTCTCTATGGTTTATTTTCTCTTCAAGTAGCTCTAGTCACAGACTGTGGAAAAGCACTTTCATTGAGAGGGGTTGACAAGCTTCTAAGAAATAACGAGTTTCCGAAATACCAGCAAATATTTTTTCACCCAATCTTGATGATACTTGGTGGTAATGATCAGTACACAAATCCCACTTGGCTCACCAAATTTTGTTCTTCTAGGTTGAAGCGTTCGTCTACAGCAGCAGTTTTTATATTTAGGTTTCCTTCTGTTCTCTCCTATATAGATAGATGAATTTGGAACTCTAAATCCAACATGGTGTGAAGTTGCTCTTTGAAACTTGTCAAAATAAAAAAAGTTCTCATTTTTGACTCTATGGTTTGTTTCCTCTTCAAGTAGCTCTAGGCACAGACTGTGGAAGAGCACTTTCATTGAGAGGGGTTGCCAAGCTTCTAAGAAATAACGAGTTTCCGAAATACCAGCAAATATTTTTTCACCCAATCTTGATGATACTTGGTGGTAATGACCAGGACACAAATCCCACTTGGCTCACCGAATTTTCTTCCGCTAGGTTGAAGCGTTCGTCTACAGTAGCAGTTTTTATATTTGGGTTTCCCTCTGTTCTGTCCTATATAGATAGATGAATTTGGAACTCTAAATCCAACATGGATTGTAGTAGCTCTTTGAAACGTGATAAAATAAAGGAGTTCTCATTTTTGAATCTATGGTTTGTTTCCTCTTTATGTAGCCCTAAGCAAAGACTGTGGAAAAGCAGTTTCATTGAAAGGGGTTGCCAAGCTTCCAAGAAATTACGAGTTTCCGAAATACCAGCAAATATTTTTTCAACCAATCTTGATGATACTTGGCGGTAATGATCAGGACACAAATCCCACTTGGCTCACCGAATTTTGTTCTTCTAGGTTGAAGCGTTCGTCTACAGTAGCAGTTTTTATATTTAGAATTCCCTCTGTTCTCTCCTATATAGATAGATGAATTTGGAACTCTAAATCCAACATGGTTTGAAGTAGCTCTTTGAAACTTGAAAAAATAAAAAAGTTCCCAGTTTTGACTCTATGGATTGTTTCCTCTTCAAGTAGCTCTAGGCACAGACTGTGGAAAAGCACTTTCATTGAGAGGGGTTGCCAAGCTTCTAAGAATTAACAAGTTTCCGAAATACCAGGAAATATTTTTTCACCCAATCTTGATGATACTTGGTGGTAATGATCAGGACACAAATCCCACTTGGCTCACCGAATATTGTTCTTCTAGGTTGAAGCGTTTGTCTACAGTAGCAGTTTTTATATTTAGGTTTTCCTCTGTTCTCTCCTATATAGATAGATGAATTTGGAACTCTAAATCCAACATGGTTTGTATTAGCTCTTTGAAACTTGACAAAATAAAGGAGTTCTCAGTTTTGTCTCTATGGTTTGTTTCCTCTTCAAGTAGCTCTAGGCACAGACTGTGGAAAAGCACTTTCATTGAGAGGGGTTGCCAAGCTTCTAAGAATTTACGAGTTTTCGAAATATCAGGATATATTTTTAAACCCAATCTTGATGATACTTGGTGGTAATGATCAGGACACAAATCCCACTTGGCTCACTGAATTTTGTTCTTCTAGGTTGAAGCGTTCGTCTACAGTAGCAGTTTTTATATTTAGGTTTCCCTCTGTTCACTCCTGTATAGATATATGAATATGGAACTCTAAATCCAACATGATTTGTATTAGCTCTGTGTAACTTGACAAAATAAAGGAGTTCTCCGTTTTGTCTCTATGGTTTGTTTACTCTTCAAGTAGCCCTAGGCACAGACTCTGGAAAAGCACTTTCATTGAGAGGGGTTCCTAAGCTTCTAAGAAATAACGAGTTTCCGAAATACCAGCAAATATTTTTTCACCCAATCTTGATGATACTTGGTGGTAATGATGAGTACATAAATCCCACTTGGCTCACCGAATTTTCCTCCTCTAGGTTGAAGCGTTCGTCTACAGTAGCAGTATTAATATTTTGTTTCCCTCTGTTCTCACCTATATAGATAGATGAATTTGGAACTCTAAATCCAACATGGTTTGTAGTAGCTCTTTGAAACTTGATAAAATAAAGGAGTTCTCATTTTTGTCTCTCTGGTTTTTTCCTCTTCAAGTAGAACTAAGCAAAGACTGTGGAAAAGCACTTTCATTGAAAGCGGTTGCAAAGCTTCTAAGAAATAACAAGTTTCCGAAATACCAGCAAATATTTTTTCAACCAATCTTGATGATACTTGGCGGTAATGATCAGGACACAAATCCCACTTGGCTCACCGAGTTTTGTTCTTCTAGGTGGAAGCGTTTGTCTACAGTAGCAGTTTTTATGTTTAGATTTCCCTCTGTTCTCTCCTATATAGATAGATGAATTTGGAACTCTAAATCCAACATGCTTTCAGTAGCTCTTTGAAACTTGACAAAATAAAAAAATTCTCAGTTTTGACTCTATGGATTGTTTCCTCTTCAAGTTGCTCTAGGCACAGACTGTGGAAAAGCACTTTCATTGAGAGGGGTTGCCAAGCTTCTAAGAAATAACGAGTTTCCGAAATACCAGCAAATATTTTTTCACCCAAACTTGATGATACGTGGTGGTAATGACAAGTACACAAATCCCACTTGGCTCACCAATTTTTGTTATTCAAGGTTGAAGCGTTCGTTTACAGTAGGAGTTTTTATATTTAGGTTTCCCTCTGTTCTCTCCTATATAGATAGATGAATTTGGAACTCTAAATCCAATATGGTTTGTAGTGGCTCTTTGAAACTTGACAAAATGAAGGAGTTCTCCGTTTAGCCTCTATGGTTTGTTTCCTCTTCAAATAGCCCTAGGCACAGAGAGTGGAAAAGCACTTTCATTGAGAGGGGTTGCCAAGCTTCTAAGAAATAACGAGTTTCCAAAATACCAGCAAATATTTTTTCACCCAAAATTGGTGATACGTGGTGGTAATGATCGGTACACAAATCCCACTTGGCTCACCAAATTTTGCTCTTCTTGGTTGACGCGTTCGTTTACAGTAGCTGTTTATATTTTTAGTTTTCCCTCGGTTCTCTCTTATATAGATAGATGAATTTGGAACTCTAAATCCAACATAGATTGTAGTACCTCTTTGAAACTTGACAAAAAAGAAGTTCTCAGTTTTGTCTCTAGGGTTTGTTTCCTCTTCAAGTAGCCCTAATCAGAGACTTTCGAAAAGAACTTTCATTGAAAGGGGTTGCCAATCTTCTTAGAAATTACGAGTTTCTGAAATACCCACAAATATTTTTTCACCCAATCTTGATGATACGTTCTGGTAATGACAAGTACACAAATCCCACTTGGCTCACCAACTTTTGTTCTTCTACATTGAAGCGTTCATTTCCCATAGCACTTTTTATTATAGGTTTCACTTGTTCTCTCCTATATAGATAGATGTATGTGGAACTCTAAATCACACATGGTTTGTAGAAGCTCTTTGAAACTTAGAAAAATAAAGGAGTTCTCCGTTTTGTCTCTATGGTTTGTTTCCTGTTCAAGTAGCCATAGTCACAGACTGTGGAAAAGCACTTTCATTGAGAGGGGTTACCCAGCTTCTAAGAAATAATGAGTTTCCGAAATACCAGCAAATATTTTTTCACCCAAACTTGATGATACTTGGCGGTATTATCAGTACACAAATCCCACTTGGCTCACCAAATTTTGTTCTTCTAGGTTGAAGCATTCGTCTAGAGTAGCAGTTTTTATATTTAGGTTTCCTTCTGTTCTCTCCTATATAGATAGATGAATTTGGAAGTCTAAATCCAATATGGTTTGTAGTAGCTCTTTGAAACTTGACAAAATGAAGGAGTTCTCCATTTATTCTCTATGGTTTATTTTCTCTTCAAGTAGCTCTAGTCACAGACTGTGGAAAAGCACTTTCATTGAGAGGGGTTGCCAAGCTTCTAAGAAATAACGAGTTTCCGAAATACCAGCAAATATTTTTTCACCCAATCTTGATGATACTTGGTGGTAATGACCAGGACACAAATCCCACTTGGCTCACCGAATTTTCTTCCGCTAGGTTGAAGCGTTCGTCTACAGTAGCAGTTTTTATATTTGGGTTTCCCTCTGTTCTGTCCTATATAGATAGACGAATTTGGAACTCTAAATCCAACATGGATTGTAGTAGCTCTTTGAAACTTGATAAAATAAAGGAGTTCTCATTTTTGAATCTATGGTTTGTTTCCTCTTCAAGTAGCCCTAAGCAAAGACTGTGGAAAAGCACTTTCATTGAAAGGGGATGCCAAGCTTCCAAGAAATTACGAGTTTCCGAAATACCAGCAAATATTTTTTCAACCAATCTTGATGATACTTGGCGGTAAATATCAGGACACAAATCCCACTTGGCTCACCGAATTTTGTTCTTCTAGGTTGAAGCGTTCGTCTACAGTAGCAGTTTTTATATTTAGAATTCCCTCTGTTCTCTCCTATATAGATAGATGAATTTGGAACTCTAAATCCAACATGGTTTGAAGTAGCTCTTTGAAACTTGAAAAAATAAAAAAGTTCTCAGTTTTGACTCTATGGATTGTTTCCTGTTCAAGTAGCTCTAGGCACAGACTGTGGAAAAGCACTTTCATTGAGAGGGGTTGCCAAGCTTCTAAGAAATAACATGTTTCCGAAATACCAGGAAATATTTTTTCACCCAATCTTGATGATACTTGGTGGTAATGATCAGGACACAAATCCCACTTGGCTCACCGAATATTGTTCTTCTAGGTTGAAGCGTTTGTCTACAGTAGCAGTTTTTATATTTAGGTTTTCCTCTGTTCTCTCCTATATAGATAGATGAATTTGGAACTCTAAATCCAACATGGTTTGTATTAGCTCTTTGATACTTGACAAAATAAAGGAGTTCTCAGTTTTGTCTCTATGGTTTGTTTCCTCTTCAAGTAGCTCTAGGCACAGACTGTGGAAAAGCACTTTCATTGAGAGGGGTTGCCAAGCTTCTAAGAATTTACGAGTTTTCGAAATATCAGGATATATTTTTAAACCCAATCTTGATGATACTTGGTGGTAATGATCAGGACACAAATCCCACTTGGCTCACCAAATTTTGTTCTTCTAGGTTGAAGCGTTCGTCTACAGTAGCATTTTTTATATTTAGGTTTCCCTCTGTTCTCTCCTATACAGATAGATGAATTTGGAACTCTAAATCCAACATGGTTTGTATTAGCTCTTTGTAACTTGACAAAATAAAGGAGTTCTCCGTTTTGTCTCTATTGTTTGTTTCCTCTTCAAGTAGCCCTAAGCAAAGACTGTGGAAAAGCACTTTCATTGAAAGGGGTTGCCAAGCTTCCAAGAAATTATGAGATTACGAAATACCAGCAAATATTTTTTAAACCAATCTTGATGATACGTGGTGGTAATGACAAGTACACAAATCCCACTTGGCTCACCAATTTTTGTTCTTCTAGGTTGAAGCGTTCGTTTACAGTAGCAGTTTTTATTTTTAGGTTTCACCTTGTTCTGTCCTATATAGATAGATGAATTTGGAACTCTAAATGCAACATGGTTTTTAGTAGCTCTTTGATACTTGACAAAATAAAGCAGTTCTCAGTTTAGTCTCTATGGTTTGTTACCTCTTCAAGTAGCCCTAGGATCAGTCTGTGGAAAAGCACTTTCATTGAGAGGGGTTGCCAAGCTTCTAAGAAATAACGAGTTTCCAAAATACCAGCAAATATTTTTTCACCCAATCTTGATGATAATTGGTGGTAATGATCAGTACATAAATCCCACTTTGCTCACCAAATTTTCTTTTTCTAGGTTGAAGCGTTCGTCTACAGTAGCAGTTTTTATATTTAGGTTTCCCTCTGTTCTCTCCTGTATAGATAGATGAATTTGGAACACTAAATCCAACATGGTTTGTAGTAGCTCTTTGAAACTTGACAAAATAAAGGAGTTCTCAGTTTTGTCTCTATCGTTTGTTTCCTCTTCAAGTAGCTCTAGGCACAGACTGTGGAAAAGCACTTTCATTGAGAGGGGTTGCCAAGCTTCTAAGAAATTACGAGTTTCCGAAATACCAGGATATATATTTAAACCCAATCTTGATGATACTTGGTGGCAATGATCAGAACACAAATCCCACTTGGCTCACCGAATTTTGTTCTTCTAGGTTGAAGCGTTCGTCTACAGTAGCAGTTTTTATATTTAGGTTTCCCTCTGTTCTCTCCTATATAGATAGATGAATTTGGAACTCTAAATCCAACATGGTTTGTATCAGCTCTTTGTGACTTGAAAAAATAAAGGAGTTCTCCGTTTTGTCTCTATGGTTTGTTTCCTCTTCAAGTAGCCCTAGGCACAGACTGTGGAAAAGCACTTTCATTGAGAGGGGTTGCTAAGCTTCTAAGAAATAATGAGTTTCCGAAAAACCAGCAAAGATTTTTTCACCCAATCTTGATGATACGTGGTGGTAATAACAAGTACACAAATCCAACTTGGCTCACCAATTTTTGTTATTCAAGGTTGATGCTTTCGTTTACAGTAGCAGTTTTTATATTTAGGTTTCCCTCTGTTCTCTCCTATACAGATAGATGAATTTGGAACTCTAAATCCAACATGGTTTGTATTAGCTCTTTGTAACTTGACAAAATAAAGGAGTTCTCCGTTTTGTCTCTATTGTTTGTTTCCTCTTCAAGTAGCCCTAAGCAAAGACTGTGGAAAAGCACTTTCATTGAAAGGGGTTGCCAAGCTTCCAAGAAATTATGAGATTACGAAATACCAGCAAATATTTTTTAAACCAATCTTGATGATACGTGGTGGTAATGACAAGTACACAAATCCCACTTGGCTCACCAATTTTTGTTCTTCTAGGTTGAAGCGTTCGTTTACAGTAGCAGTTTTTATTTTTAGGTTTCAATCTGTTCTGTCCTATATAGATAGATGAATTTGGAACTCTAAATGCAACATGGTTTTTAGTAGCTCTTTGATACTTGACAAAATAAAGCAGTTCTCAGTTTAGTCTCTATGGTTTGTTACCTCTTCAAGTAGCCCTAGGATCAGTCTGTGGAAAAGCACTTTCATTGAGAGGGGTTGCCAAGCTTCTAAGAAATAACGAGTTTCCAAAATACCAGCAAATATTTTTTCACCCAATCTTGATGATAATTGGTGGTAATGATCAGTACATAAATCCCACTTTGCTCACCAAATTTTCTTTTTCTAGGTTGAAGCGTTCGTCTACAGTAGCAGTTTTTATATTTAGGTTTCCCTCTGTTCTCTCCTGTATAGATAGATGAATTTGGAACACTAAATCCAACATGGTTTGTAGTAGCTCTTTGAAACTTGACAAAATAAAGGAGTTCTCAGTTTTGTCTCTATCGTTTGTTTCCTCTTCAAGTAGCTCTAGGCACAGACTGTGGAAAAGCACTTTCATTGAGAGGGGTTGCCAAGCTTCTAAGAAATTACGAGTTTCCGAAATACCAGGATATATATTTAAACCCAATCTTGATGATACTTGGTGGTAATGATCAGGACACAAATCCCACTTGGCTCACCGAATTTTGTTCTTCTAGGTTGAAGCGTTCGTCTACAGTAGCAGTTTTTATATTTAGGTTTCCCTCTGTTCTCTCCTATATAGATAGATGAATTTGGAACTCTAAATCCAACATGGTTTGTATCAGCTCTTTGTGACTTGAAAAAATAAAGGAGTTCTCCGTTTTGTCTCTATGGTTTGTTTCCTCTTCAAGTAGCCCTAGGCACAGACTGTGGAAAAGCACTTTCATTGAGAGGGGTTGCTAAGCTTCTAAGAAATAATGAGTTTCCGAAAAACCAGCAAAGATTTTTTCACCCAATCTTGATGATACGTGGTGGTAATGACAAGTACAGAAATCCAACTTGGCTCACCAATTTTTGTTATTCAAGGTTGATGCTTTCGTTTACAGTAGCAGTTTTTATATTTAGGTTTCCCTCTGTTCTCTCCTATATAGATTGATGAATTTGGAACTCTAAATCCAACATGGTTTTTAGTAGCTCTTTGATACTTGACGAAATAAAGGAGTTCTCTGTTTTGTCTCTATGGTTTGTTTCCTCTTCAAGTAGCCATAGTCACAGACTGTGGAAAAGCACTTTCATTGAGAGGGGTTGCCCAGCTTCTAAGAAATAATGAGTTTCCGAAATACCAGCAAATATTTTTTCACCCAAACTTGATGATACTTGGCGGTATAATCAGTACACAAATCCCACTTGGCTCACCAAATTTTGTTCTTCTAGGTTGAAGTGTTCGTCTACAGTAGCAGTTTTTATATTTAGGTTTCCTTCTGTTCTCTCCTATATAGATAGATGAATTTGGAAGTCTAAATCCAATATGGTTTGTAGTAGCTCTTTGAAACTTGACAAAATGAAGGAGTTCTCCATTTATTCTCTATGGTTTATTTTCTCTTCAAGTAGCTCTAGGCACAGACTTTGGAAAAGCACTTTCATTGAGATGGGTTGCCAAGCTTCCAAGAAATTACGAGTTTTCGAAATACCAGCAAATATTTTTTCACCCAATCTTGATTATACTGGGTGGTAATGATCAGGACACAAATCCCACTTGGCTCACCGAATTTTGTTCTTCTAGGTTGAAGCGTTCGTCTACAGTAGCAGTTTTTATATTTGGGTTTCCCTCTGTTCTGTCCTATATAGATAGATGAATTTGGAACTCTAAATCCAACATGGATTGTAGTAGCTCTTTGAAACTTGATAAAATAAAGGAGTTCTCATTTTTGAATCTATGGTTTGTTTCCTCTTCAAGTAGCCCTAAGCAAAGACTGTGGAAAAACACTTTCATTGAAAGGGGTTGCCAAGCTTCCAAGAAATTACGAGTTTCCGAAATACCAGCAAATATTTTTTCAACCAATCTTGATGATACTTGGCGGTAATGATCAGGAAACAAATCCCACTTGGCTCACCGAATTTTGTTCTTCTAGGTTGAAGCGTTCGTCTACAGTAGCAGTTTTTATATTTAGATTTCCCTGTGTTCTCTCCTATATAGATAGATGAATTTGGAACTCTAAACCCAACATGGTTTGAAGTAGCTCTTTGAAACTTGAAACAATAAAAAAGTTCTCAGTTTTGACTCTATGGATTGTTTCCTCTTCAAGTAGCTCTAGGCACAGACTGTGGAAAAGCACTTTCATTGAGAGGGGTTGCCAAGCTTCTAAGAAATAACAAGTTTCCGAAATACCAGGAAATATTTTTTCACCCAATCTTGATGATACTTGGTGGTAATGATCAGAACACAAATCCCACTTGGCTCACCGAATATTGTTCTTCTAGGTTGAAGCGTTTGTCTACAGTAGCAGTTTTTATATTTAGGTTTTCCTCTGTTCTCTCTTATATAGATAGATTAATTTGGAACTGTAAATCCAACATGGTTTGTATTAGCTCTTTGAAACTTGACAAAATAAAGGAGTTCTCAGTTTTGTCTCTATGGTTTGTTTCCACTTCATGTAGCTCAAGGCACAGACTGTAGAAAAGCACTTTCATTGAGAGGGGATGCCAAGCTTCTAAGAATTTACGAGTTTTCGAAATATCAGGATATATTTTTAAACCCAATCTTGATGATACTTGGTGGTAATGATCAGGACACAAATCCCACTTGGCTCACCAAATTTTGTTCTTCTGGGTTGAAGCGTTCGTCTACAGTAGCAGTTTTTATATTTAGGTTTCCCTCTGTTCTCTCCTATACAGATAGATGAATTTGGAACTCTAAATCCAACATGGTTTGTAATAGCGCTTTGTAACTTGACAAAAAAAAGGAGTTCTCCGTTTTGTCTCTATGGTTTGTTTCCTCTTCAAGTAGCCCTAAGCAAAGACTGTGGAAAAGCACTTTCATTGAAAGGGGTTGCCAAGCTTCCAAGAAATTATGAGATTACGAAATACCAGCAAATATTTTTTCAACCAATCTTGATGATACGTGGTGGTAATGACAAGTACACAAATCCCACTTGGCTCACCAATTTTTGTTCTTCTAGGTTGAAGCGTTCGTTTACAGTAGCAGTTTTTATTTTTAGGTTTCACTCTGTTCTGTCCTATATAGTTAGATGAATTTGGAACTCTAAATTCAACATGGTTTTTAGTAGCTCTTTGATACTTGACAAAATAAAGCAGTTCTCAGTTTAGTCTCTATGGTTTGCTACCTCTTCAAGTAGGCCTAGGATCAGTCTGTGGAAAAGCACTTTCATTGAGAGGGGTTGCCAAGCTTCTAAGAAATAACGAGTTTCCAAAATACCAGCAAATATTTTTTCACCCAATCTTGATGATACATGGTGGTAATGATCAGTACATAAATCCCACTTGGCTCACCAAATTTTCTTTTTCTAGGTTGAAGCGTTCTTCTACAGTAGCAGTTTTTATATTTAGGTTTCCCTCTGTTCTCTCCTATATAGATAGATGAATTTGGAACACTAAATCCAACATGGTTTGTAGTAGCTCTTTGAAACTTGACAAAATAAAGGAGTTCTCAGTTTTGTCTCTATCGTTTGTTTCCTCTTCAAGTAGCTCTAGGCACAGACTGTGGAAAAGCACTTTCATTGAGAGGGGTTGCCAAGCTTCTAAGAAATTACGAGTTTCTGAAATACCAGGATATATATTTAAACCCAATCTTGATGATACTTGTTGGTAATGATCAGGACACAAATCCCACTTGGCTCACCGAATTTTGTTCTTCTAGGTTGAAGCGTACGTCTACAGTAGCAGTTTTTATATTTAGGTTTCCCTCTGTTCTCTCCTATATAGATAGATGAATTTGGAACTCTAAATCCAACATGGTTTGTAGTCGCTCTTTGAAACTTGACAAAATAAAGGAGTTCTCAGTTTTGTCTCTATCGTTTGTTTCCTCTTCAAGTATCTCTAGGCACAGACTGTGGAAAAGCACTTTCATTGAGAGGGGTTGCCAAGCTTCTAAGAAATTACGAGTTTCCGAAATACCAGGATATATATTTAAACCCAATCTTGATGATACTTGGTGGTAATGATCAGGACACAAATCCCACTTGGCTCACCGAATTTTGTTCTTCTAGGTTGAAGCGTTCGTCTACAGTAGCAGTTTTTATATTTAGGTTTCCCTCTGTTCTCTCCTATATAGATAGATGAATTTGGAACTCTAAATCCAACATGGTTTGTATCAGCTCTTTGTGACTTGAAAAAATAAAGGAGTTCTCCGTTTTGTCTCTATGGTTTGTTTCCTCTTCAAGTAGCCCTAGGCACAGACTGTGGAAAAGCACTTTCATTGAGAGGGGTTGCTAAGCTTCTAAGAAATAATGAGTTTCCGAAAAACCAGCAAAGATTTTTTCACCCAATCTTGATGATACGTGGTGGTAATGACAAGTACACAAATCCAACTTGGCTCACCAATTTTTGTTATTCAAGGTTGATGCTTTCGTTTACAGTAGCAGTTTTTATATTTAGGTTTCCCTCTGTTCTCTCCTATATAGATTGATGAATTTGGAACTCTAAATCCAACATGGTTTTTAGTAGCTCTTTGATACTTGACGAAATAAAGGAGTTCTCTGTTTTGTCTCTATGGTTTGTTTCCTCTTCAAGTAGCCATAGTCACAGACTGTGGAAAAGCACTTTCATTGAGAGGGGTTGCCCAGCTTCTAAGAAATAATGAGTTTCCGAAATACCAGCAAATATTTTTTCACCCAAACTTGATGATACTTGGCGGTATAATCAGTACACAAATCCCACTTGGCTCACCAAATTTTGTTCTTCTAGGTTGAAGTGTTCGTCTACAGTAGCAGTTTTTATATTTAGGTTTCCTTCTGTTCTCTCCTATATAGATAGATGAATTTGGAAGTCTAAATCCAATATGGTTTGTAGTAGCTCTTTGAAACTTGACAAAATGAAGGAGTTCTCCATTTATTCTCTATGGTTTATTTTCTCTTCAAGTAGCTCTAGGCACAGACTTTGGAAAAGCACTTTCATTGAGATGGGTTGCCAAGCTTCCAAGAAATTACGAGTTTTCGAAATACCAGCAAATATTTTTTCACCCAATCTTGATTATACTGGGTGGTAATGATCAGGACACAAATCCCACTTGGCTCACCGAATTTTGTTCTTCTAGGTTGAAGCGTTCGTCTACAGTAGCAGTTTTTATATTTGGGTTTCCCTCTGTTCTGTCCTATATAGATAGATGAATTTGGAACTCTAAATCCAACATGGATTGTAGTAGCTCTTTGAAACTTGATAAAATAAAGGAGTTCTCATTTTTGAATCTATGGTTTGTTTCCTCTTCAAGTAGCCCTAAGCAAAGACTGTGGAAAAACACTTTCATTGAAAGGGGTTGCCAAGCTTCCAAGAAATTACGAGTTTCCGAAATACCAGCAAATATTTTTTCAACCAATCTTGATGATACTTGGCGGTAATGATCAGGAAACAAATCCCACTTGGCTCACCGAATTTTGTTCTTCTAGGTTGAAGCGTTCGTCTACAGTAGCAGTTTTTATATTTAGATTTCCCTGTGTTCTCTCCTATATAGATAGATGAATTTGGAACTCTAAACCCAACATGGTTTGAAGTAGCTCTTTGAAACTTGAAACAATAAAAAAGTTCTCAGTTTTGACTCTATGGATTGTTTCCTCTTCAAGTAGCTCTAGGCACAGACTGTGGAAAAGCACTTTCATTGAGAGGGGTTGCCAAGCTTCTAAGAAATAACAAGTTTCCGAAATACCAGGAAATATTTTTTCACCCAATCTTGATGATACTTGGTGGTAATGATCAGAACACAAATCCCACTTGGCTCACCGAATATTGTTCTTCTAGGTTGAAGCGTTTGTCTACAGTAGCAGTTTTTATATTTAGGTTTTCCTCTGTTCTCTCCTATATAGATAGATTAATTTGGAACTGTAAATCCAACATGGTTTGTATTAGCTCTTTGAAACTTGACAAAATAAAGGAGTTCTCAGTTTTGTCTCTATGGTTTGTTTCCACTTCATGTAGCTCAAGGCACAGACTGTAGAAAAGCACTTTCATTGAGAGGGGATGCCAAGCTTCTAAGAATTTACGAGTTTTCGAAATATCAGGATATATTTTTAAACCCAATCTTGATGATACTTGGTGGTAATGATCAGGACACAAATCCCACTTGGCTCACCAAATTTTGTTCTTCTGGGTTGAAGCGTTCGTCTACAGTAGCAGTTTTTATATTTAGGTTTCCCTCTGTTCTCTCCTATACAGATAGATGAATTTGGAACTCTAAATCCAACATGGTTTGTAATAGCGCTTTGTAACTTGACAAAAAAAAGGAGTTCTCCGTTTTGTCTCTATGGTTTGTTTCCTCTTCAAGTAGCCCTAAGCAAAGACTGTGGAAAAGCACTTTCATTGAAAGGGGTTGCCAAGCTTCCAAGAAATTATGAGATTACGAAATACCAGCAAATATTTTTTCAACCAATCTTGATGATACGTGGTGGTAATGACAAGTACACAAATCCCACTTGGCTCACCAATTTTTGTTCTTCTAGGTTGAAGCGTTCGTTTACAGTAGCAGTTTTTATTTTTAGGTTTCACTCTGTTCTGTCCTATATAGTTAGATGAATTTGGAACTCTAAATTCAACATGGTTTTTAGTAGCTCTTTGATACTTGACAAAATAAAGCAGTTCTCAGTTTAGTCTCTATGGTTTGCTACCTCTTCAAGTAGGCCTAGGATCAGTCTGTGGAAAAGCACTTTCATTGAGAGGGGTTGCCAAGCTTCTAAGAAATAACGAGTTTCCAAAATACCAGCAAATATTTTTTCACCCAATCTTGATGATACATGGTGGTAATGATCAGTACATAAATCCCACTTGGCTCACCAAATTTTCTTTTTCTAGGTTGAAGCGTTCTTCTACAGTAGCAGTTTTTATATTTAGGTTTCCCTCTGTTCTCTCCTATATAGATAGATGAATTTGGAACACTAAATCCAACATGGTTTGTAGTAGCTCTTTGAAACTTGACAAAATAAAGGAGTTCTCAGTTTTGTCTCTATCGTTTGTTTCCTCTTCAAGTAGCTCTAGGCACAGACTGTGGAAAAGCACTTTCATTGAGAGGGGTTGCCAAGCTTCTAAGAAATTACGAGTTTCTGAAATACCAGGATATATATTTAAACCCAATCTTGATGATACTTGTTGGTAATGATCAGGACACAAATCCCACTTGGCTCACCGAATTTTGTTCTTCTAGGTTGAAGCGTACGTCTACAGTAGCAGTTTTTATATTTAGGTTTCCCTCTGTTCTCTCCTATATAGATAGATGAATTTGGAACTCTAAATCCAACATGGTTTGTAGTAGCTCTTTGAAACTTGACAAAATAAAGGAGTTCTCAGTTTTGTCTCTATCGTTTGTTTCCTCTTCAAGTAGCTCTAGGCACAGACTGTGGAAAAGCACTTTCATTGAGAGGGGTTGCCAAGCTTCTAAGAAATTACGAGTTTCTGAAATACCAGGATATATATTTAAACCCAATCTTGATGATACTTGGTGGTAATGATCAGGACACAAATCCCACTTGGCTCACCGAATTTTGTTCTTCTAGGTTGAAGCGTTCGTCTACAGTAGCAGTTTTTATATTTAGGTTTCCCTCTGTTCTCTCCTATATAGATAGATGAATTTGGAACTCTAAATCCAACATGGTTTGTATTAGCTCTTTGTGACTTGACAAAATAAAGGAGTTCTCCGTTTTGTCTCTATGTTTTGTTTCCTCTTCAAGTAGCCCTAGGCACAGACTGTGGAAAAGCACTTTCATTGAGAGGGGTTGCTAAGCTTCTAAAGAATAACGAGTTTCCGAAAAACCAGCAACGATTTTTTCACCCAATCTTGATGATACGTGGTGGTAATGACAAGTACACAAATCCCACATGGCTCACCAATTTTTGTTATTCAAGGTTGATGCTTTCGTTTACAGTAGCAGTTTTTATATTTAGGTTTCCCTCTGTTCTCTCATATATAGATAGATGAATTTGGAACTCTAAATCCAACATGGTTTTTAGTAGCTCTTTGATACTTGACGAAATAAAGTAGTTCTCAGTTTTGTCTCTATGGTTTGTTTCCTCTTCAAGTAGCCATAGTCACAGACTGTGGAAAAGCACTTTCATTGAGAGGGGTTGCCCAGCTTCTAAGAAATAATGAGTTTCCGAAATACCAGCAAATATTTTTTCACCCAAACTTGATGATACTTGGCGGTATAATCAGTACACAAATCCCACTTGGCTCAACAAATTTTCTTTTTCTAGGTTGAAGTGTTCGTCTACAGTAGCAGTTTTTTATATTTAGGTTTCCCTCTGTTCTCTCCGATATAGATAGATGAATTTGGAACACTAAATCCAACATGGCTTGTAGTAGCTGTTTGAAACTTGACAAAATAAAGGAGTTCTCAGTTTTGTCTCTATGGTTTGTTTGCTCTTCAAGTAGCTCTAGGCACAGACTGTGGAATAGCACTTTCATTGAGAGGGGTTGCCAAGCTTCCAAGAAATAAAAAGTTTTCGAAAATACCAGGATATATTTTTTCACCCAATCTTGATGATACTTGGTGGTAATGATCAGGACACAAATCCAACTTGGGCTCACCGAATTTTGTTCTTCTAGGTTGAAGCTTTCGTCTACAGTAGCAGTTTTTATATTTAGGTTTGCCTCTGTTCTCTCCTATATAGATAGATGATTTTGGAACTCTAAATCCAACATGGTTTGTATTAGCTCTTTCTAACTTGAAAAAATAAAGGAGTTCTCCGATTCGTCTCTATGGTTTGTTTCCTCTTCAAGTAGCCCTAGGCACAGACTGTGGAAAAGCACTTTCATTGAGAGGGTTGCTAAGCTTCTAAGAAATAATGAGTTTCCGATATACCAGCAAATATTTTTTCACCCAATCGTGATGATACTTAATGGTAATGATCAGTACATACATCCCACTTGGCTCACCAAATTTTGTTTTTATAGTTGAAGCGTTCGTCTACAGAAGCAGTTTTTATATTTAGGTTTCCCTCTGTTCTCTCCTATATAGATAGATCAATTTGGAAGTCTAAATCCAACATGGTTTGTAGTCGCTCTTTGAAACTTGACCAAATAAAGGAGTTCTCAGTTTATTCTCTATGGTTTGTTTCCCCTTCAAGTAGCTCTAGGCACAGACTGTGGAAAAGCACTTTCATTGAGAGGGGTTGCCAAGCTTCTAAGAAATAACGAGTTTCCGAAACACCAGCAAATATTTTTTCACCCAATCTTGATGATACTTGCAGTAATGATAAGGACACAAATCCCACTTGGCTCACCGAATTTTGTTCTTCTAGGTTGAAGGGTTCGTCTACAGTAGCAGTTTTTATATATAGGTTTCCCTTTGTTCTCTCCTATGTAGATAGATGAATTTGGAACTCTAAATCCAACATGGTTTGTAGTAGCTCTTTGAAACTTGACAAAATAAAAAGTTCGCAGTTTTGTCTCTATGGTTTGTTTGCCCTTCAAGTAGCTCTAGGCACAGACTGTGGAATAGCACTTTTATTGAGAGGGGTTGCCAAGCTTCCAAGAAATAACAAGTTTCTGAAATACCAGGAAATATTTTTTCACCCAATCTTGATGATACTTGGTGGTAATGATCAGGACACAAATCCCACTTGGCTCACCGAATTTCTTCCTCTAGGTTGAAGCGTTCATCTACAGTAGCAGTTTTTATATTTGGGTTTCCCTCTGTTCTCTCCTATATAGATAAATGAATTTGGAACTCTAAATCCAACATGGTTTGTAGTAGCTCTTTGAAACTTGACAAAATAAAGGAGTTCTCATTTTTGAATCTATGGTTTGTTTCCTCGTCAAGTAGCCCTAAGCAAAGACTGTGGAAAAGCACTTTCATTGAAAGGGGTTGCCAAGCTTCCAAGAAATTACGAGTTTCCGAATACCAGCAAATATTTTTTCAACCAATCTTGATGATACTTTGCGGTAATGATGAGGACACAAATCCCACTTGGCTCATCGAATTTTGTTCTTCTAGGTTGAAGCATTCGTCTACAGTAGCAGTTTTTATATTTAGATTTCCCTCTGTTCTCTCCTATATAGATAGATGAATTTGGGACTCTAAATCCACCATGGTTTGAAGTAGCTCTTTGAAACTTGACAAAGTAAAAAAGTTCTCAGTTTTGACTCTATGGATTGTTTCTTCTTCAAGTAGTTCTAGGCACAGACTGTGGAAAAGCACTTTCATTGAGAGGGGTTGCCAAGCTTCTAAGAATTTACGAGTTTCCGAAATACCAGGATATATTTTTAAACCCAATCTTGATGATACTTGGTGGTAATGATCAGGACACAAATCCCACTTGGCTCACCTAATTTTGTTCTTCTAGGTTGAAGCGTTCGTCTACAGTAGCAGTTTTTATATTTAGGTTTCCCTCTGTTCTCTCCTATATAGATAGATGAATTTGGAACTCTAAATCCAACATGGTTTGTATTAACTCTTTGTAACGTGACAAAATAAAGGAGTTCTCCGTTTTTTCTCTATGTTTTGTTTCCTCTTCAAGTAGCCCTAAGCAAAGACTGTGGAAAAGCACTTTCATTGAAAGGGGTTGCCAAGCTTCCAAGAAATTACGAGATTCCGAAATACCAGCAAATATTTTTTCAACCAATCTTGATGATACGTGGGGGTAATGACAAGTACACAAATCCCACTTGGCTCACCAATTTTTGTTCCTCTAGGTTGAAGCGTTCGTTTACAGTAGCAATTTTTATTTTAAGGTTTCACTCTGTTCTATCCTATATAGATAGATGAATTTGGAACTCTAAATGCAACATGGTTTTTAGTAGCTCTATGATACTTGACAAAATAAAGCACTTCTCAGTTTAGTCTCTATGGTTTGTTACCTCTTCAAGTAGCCCTAGGAACAGA
>NW_027515333.1:0-47624 GCF_048772815.1 Callospermophilus lateralis
CTTAGAAGCTTGACAACCCCTCTCAATGAAAGTGCTTTTCCACAGTCTGTGCCTAGGGCTACTTGAAGAGGAAACAAACCATAGAGACAAAACTGAGAACTCCTTTATTTTGTCAAGTTTCAAAGAGCTACTACAAACCATGTTGGATTTAGAGTTCCAAATTCATCTATCTATATAGGAGAGAACCGAGGGAAACTTAAATATAAAAACTGCTACTGTAGACGAACGCTTCAACCTAAAAGAAGAAAATTTGGTAAGCCAAGTGGGATTTGTGTACTGATCATTACCACCAAGTATCATCAAGATTGGGTGAAACAATATTTGCTGGTATTTCGGAAACTCGTTATTTCTTAGAAGCTTGGCAACCCCTCTCAATGAAAGTGCTATTCCACAGTCTGTGCCTTGGGCTACTTGAAGAGGAAACAAACCATAGAGGCAAATCTGAGAACTCCATAATTTTGTAAAGTTCAAAGAGCTACTACAAACCATGTTGGATTTAGAGTTCCAAATTCATCTATCTATATAAAAGAGAAGAGAGGGAAACCTAAATATAAAAACTGCTACTGTAGACGAACGCTTCAACCTAGAAGAACAAAATTTGGTGAGCCAAGTGGGATTTGTGTACTGATCATTACCACCAAGTATCATCAAGATTTGGTGAAAAAATATTTGCTGGTATTTCGGAAACTCGTTATTTCTTAGAAGCTTGGGAATCCCTCTCAATGAAAGTGCTTTCCACAGTCTGTGCCTGGGGCTACTTGAAGAGGAAACAAAACCATAGCGACAAAACTGAGAACTCCTTTATTTTGTCAAGTTTCAAAGAGCTACTACAAACCATGTTGGATTTAGAGTTCCAAATTCATCTTTCTATATAGGATAGAACAGAGGGAAACCTAAATATAAAAACTCCTAATGTAGACGAACGCTTAAACCTAGAAGAACAAAATTTCGTGAGCCAAGTGGGATTTGTGTACTGATCATTAGCACCAAGTATCATCAAGATTGGGTGAAATAATATTTGCTGGTATTTCGGAAACTCGTAATTTCTTAGAAGCTTGGCAACCACTCTCAATGAAAGTGCTTTTCCACAGTCTGTGCCTAGGGCTACTTGAATAGGAAACAAACCATAGAGACAAAACTGAGAACTCCTTTATTTTGTCAAGTTTCAAAGAGCTACTACAAACCATGTTGGATTTAGAGTTCCAAATTCATCTATCTATATATGAGAGAACAAAGGGAAACCTAAATATAAAAACTGCTACTGTAGACGAAAGCTTCAAACTAGAAGAACAAAATTTCGTGAGCCAAGTGGGATTTGTGTACTGATCATTACCACCAAGAATCATCAAATTTGGGCGAAAAAATATTTGCTGGTATTTCGAAACTCGTTATTTCTTAGAAGCTTGGCAACCCCTCTCAATGAAAGTGCTTTTCCACAGTCTGTGCCTAGGGCTACTTGAAGAGGAAACAAACCATAGAGACAAATCTGCGAACTCCTTTATTTTGTCAAGTTTCAAAGAGCTACCACAAACCCTGTTGGATTTAGAGTTCCAAATTCATCTATCTATATAGGAGAGAACAGAGAGAAACCTAAATATAAAAACTGCTACTGTAGACGAACGCTTCAACCTAGAAGAACAAAATTTGGTGAGCCAAGTGGGATTTGTGTACTGATCATTACCACCAAGTATCAACAAGATTGTGTGAAAAAATATTTGCTGGTATTTCGGAAACTCGTTATTTCTTAGAAGCTTGGCAACCCATCTCAATGAAAGTGCTTTCCACAGTCTGTGCCTAGGGCTACTTGAAGAGGAAACAAACCATTGAGACAAAACTGAGAACTCCTTTATTTTGTCAAGTTTCAAAGAGCTACTACAAACCATGTTGGATTTAGAGTTCCAAATTCATCTTTCTATATAGGAGAGAACAGAGGGAAACCTAAATATAAAAACTGCTACTGTAGACAAACGCTTCAACCAAGAAGAACAAAATTTGGTGAGCCAAGTGGGATTTGTGTACTGATCATTAGCTCCAAGTATCATCAAGATTGGGTGAAAAAATATTTGCTGGTATTTCAGAAACTCGTTTTTTCTTAGAAGCTTGGCAACCCCTCTCAATGAAAGTGCTTTTCCAAAGTCTGTGCTTAGGGCTACTTGAAGAGGAAACAAACCATAGAGAAAAATCTGAGAACTTCTTTCTTTTGTCAAGTTTCAAAAAGCTACTACAAACCATGTTGGATTTAGAGTTCCAAATTCATCTATCTATATAGGAGAGAACCGAGGGAAACTTAAATATAAAAACTGCTACTGTAGACGAATGCTTCAAACCTAGAAGAACAAAATTTCGTGAGCCTAGTGGGATTTGTGTACTGATCATTAGCACCAAGTATCTTCAAGATTGGGTGAGAAAATATTTGCTGGTATTTCGAAACTCGTTATTTCTTAGAAGCTTGGCAACCCCTCTCAATGAAAGTGCTTTTCCACAGTCTGTGCCTAGGGCTACTTGAAGAGGAAAGAAACCATAGAGACATATCTGAGAACTCCTATATTTTGTCAAGTTTCAAAGAGCTACTACAAACCATGTTGGATTTAGAGTTCCAAATTCATCTATCTATATAGGAGAGAACAGAGGGAAACTTAAATATAAAAACTGCTACTGTAGAGGAACGCTTCAACATAGAAGAACAAAATTTGGTAAGCCAAGTGGGATTTGTGTACTGATCATTACCACCAAGTATCATCAAGATTGGTTGAAAAAATATTTGCTGGTATTTCGGAAACTCGTTATTTCTTAGAAGCTTGGCAACCCCTCTCAATGAAAGTGCTATTAGACAGTCTGTGCCTAGGGCTACTTGAAGAGGAAATAAACCATAGAGGCAAATCTGAGAACTCCTTTATTTTGTAAAGTTTCGAAGAGCTACTACAAACCATGTTGGATTTGGAGTTCCAAATTCATCTATCTATATAGGAGAGAACAGAGAGAAACCTAAATATAAAAACTGCTACTGTAGACGAACGCTTCAACCTAGAAGAACAAAATTTGGTGAGCCAAGTGGGATTTGTGTACTGATCATTACCACCAAGTATCATGAAGATTCGGTGAAAAAATATTTGCTGGTATTTCGGAAACTCGTTATTTCTTAGAAGCTTGGCAACCCATCTCAATGAAAGTGCTTTACCACAGTCTGTGCCTAGGGCTACTTGAAGAGGAAACAAACCATAGAGACAAAACTGAGAACTGCTTTATTTTGTCAAGTTTCAAAGAGCTACTACAAACCATGTTGGATTTAGAGTTCCAAATTCATCTATTTATATGGGAGAGAACAGAGGGAAACCTAAATATAAAAACTGCTACTGTAGACGAACGCTTCAACCTAGAAGAACAAAATTTTTTAAGCCAAGTGGGATTTGTGTACTGATCATTACCACCAAGTATCACCAAGATTGTGTGAAAAAATATTTGCTGATATTTCGGAAACGCGTTATTTCTTAGAAGCTTGCCAACCCATCTCAATGAAAGTGCTTTCCACAGTCTGTGCCTAGGGCTACTTGAAGAGGAAACAATCCATAGAGACCAAACTGAGAACTCCTTTATTTTGTCAAGTTTCAAAGAGCTACTACAAACCATGTTGGATTTAGAGTTCCAAATTCTTCTATCTATATATGAGAGAACAGAGTGAAACCAAAATATAAAAACTGCTACTGTAGACGAACGCTTCAACCTAGAAGAACAAAATTTGGTGAGCCAAGTGGGATTTGTATAGTGATCATTACCACCAAGTATCAACAAGATTGTGTCAAAAAATATTTGCTGGTATTTCGGAAACTTGTTATTTCTTAGAAGCTTGGCAACCCATCTCAATGAAAGTGTTTTCCACAGTCTGTGCCTAGGGCTACTTGAAGAGGAAACAAACCATGGAGACAAAACTGAGAATTCCTTTATTTTGTCAAGTTTCAAAGAGCTACTACAAACCATGTTGGATTTAGACTTCCAAATTCATCTATCTATATAGGAGAGAACAGAGGGAAACCTAAATATAAAAACTGCTACTGTAGACGAACCCTTCAACCTAGAAGAACAAAATTTTTTAAGCCAAGTGGGATTTGTGTACTGATCATTACCACCAAGTATCATCAAGATTGGGTGAAAAAATATTTCCTGGTATTTCGGAAACTCGTTATTTCTTAGAAGCTTGGCAACCCCTCTCAATGAAAGTGCTATTCCACAGTCTGTGCCTAGGGCTACTTGAAGAGGAAACAAACCATAGAGACAAAACTGAGAACTCCTTTATTTTGTCAAGTTTCAAAGAGCTACTACAAACCATGTTGGATTTAGAGTTCCAAATTCATCTATCTATATAGGAGGAGAACAGAGAGAAACCAAAATACAAACCTGCTACTGTAGACGAACGCTTCAACCTAGAAGAACAAAATTTGGTGAGGGAAGTGGGATTTGTGTACTGATCATTACCACCAAGTGTCATCAAGACTGGGTGAAAAAATATTTCCTGGTATTTCGGAAACTCGTTATTTCTTAGAGCTTGGGAACCCCTCTCAATGAAAGTGCTTTTCCACAGTCTGTGCCTAGGGCTACTTGAAGAGGAAACAAACAATAGCGACAAAACTGAGAACTCCTTTATTTTGTCAAGTTTCAAAGAGATACTACAAACCATGTTGGATTTAGAGTTCCAAATTCATCTATCTGTATAGGAGAGAACAGAGGGAAACCTAAATATAAAAACTGCTATTGTACACGAACGCTTCAACCTAGAAGAAATAAATTTGGTGAGCAAAGTGGGATATGTTTACTGATCATTAGCAACAAGTATCATCAAGATTGGGTGAAAAAATATTTGCTGGTATTTCGGAAACTTGTTATTTCTTAGAAGCTTGGCAACCCCTCTCAATGAAAGTGCTTTTCCACAGTCTGTGCCTAGGGCTACTTGAAGAGGAAAGAAACCATAGAGACATATCTGAGAACTCCTATATTTTGTCAAGTTTCAAAGAGCTACTACAAACCATGTTGGATTTAGAGTTCCAAATTCATCTATCTATATAGGAGAGAACAGAGGGAAACTTAAATATAAAAACTGCTACTGTAGAGGAACGCTTCAACATAGAAGAACAAAATTTGGTAAGCCAAGTGGGATTTGTGTACTGATCATTACCACCAAGTATCATCAAGATTGGGTGAAAAAATATTTGCTGGTATTTCGGAAACTCGTTATTTCTTAGAGGCTTGGCAACCCCTCTCAATGAAAGTGCTATTCCACAGTCTGTGCCTAGGGCTACTTGAAGAGGAAATAAACCATAGAGGCAAATCTGAGAACTCCTTTATTTTGTAAAGTTTCGAAGAGCTACTAAAAACCATGTTGGATTTAGAGTTCCAAATTCATCTATCTATATAGGAGAGAACAGTGAGAAACCTAAATATAAAAACTGCTACTGTAGACGAACGCTTCAACCTAGAAGAACAAAATTTGGTGAGCCAAGTGGGATTTGTGTACTGATCATTACCACCAAGTATCATGAAGATTCGGTGAAAAAATATTTGCTGGTATTTCGGAAACTCGTTATTTCTTAGAAGCTTGGCAACCCATCTCAATGAAAGTGCCTCACCACAGTCTGTGCCTAGGGCTACTTGAAGAGGAAACAAACCATAGAGACAAAACTGAGAACTGCTTTATTTTGTCAAGTTTCAAAGAGCTACTACAAACCATGTTGGATTTAGAGTTCCAAATTCATCTATTTATATGGGAGAGAACAGAGGGAACCTAAATATAAAAACTGCTACTGTAGACGAACGCTTCAACCTAGAAGAACAAAATTTTTTAAGCCAAGTGGGATTTGTGTACTGATCATTACCACCAAGTATCACCAAGATTGTGTGAAAAAATATTTGCTGATATTTCGGAAACGCGTTATTTCTTAGAAGCTTGCCAACCCATCTCAATGAAAGTGCTTTCCACAGTCTGTGCCTAGGGCTACTTGAAGAGGAAACAATCCATAGAGACCAAACTGAGAACTCCTTTATTTTGTCAAGTTTCAAAGAGCTACTACAAACCATGTTGGATTTAGAGTTCCAAATTCATCTATCTATATATGAGAGAACAGAGTGAAACCAAAATATAAAAACTGCTACTGTAGACGAACGCTTCAACCTAGAAGAACAAAATTTGGTGAGCCAAGTGGGATTTGTATAGTGATCATTACCACCAAGTATCAACAAGATTGTGTCAAAAAATATTTGCTGGTATTTCGGAAACTTGTTATTTCTTAGAAGCTTGGCAACCCATCTCAATGAAAGTGTTTTCCACAGTCTGTGCCTAGGGCTACTTTAAGAGGAAACAAACCATGGAGACAAAACTGAGAATTCCTTTATTTTGTCAAGTTTCAAAGAGCTACTACAAACCATGTTGGATTTAGAGTTCCAAATTCATCTTTCTATATAGGATAGAACAGAGGGAAACCTAAATATAAAAACTCCTAATGTAGACGAACGCTTAAACCTAGAAGAACAAAATTTCGTGAGCCAAGTGGGATTTGTGTACTGATCATTAGCACCAAGTATCATCAAGATTGGGTGAAATAATATTTGCTGGTATTTCGGAAACTCGTAATTTCTTAGAAGCTTGGCAACCACTCTCAATGAAAGTGCTTTTCCACAGTCTGTGCCTAGGGCTACTTGAATAGGAAACAAACCATAGAGACAAAACTGAGAACTCCTTTATTTTGTCAAGTTTCAAAGAGCTACTACAAACCATGTTGGATTTAGAGTTCCAAATTCATCTATCTATATATGAGAGAACAAAGGGAAACCTAAATATAAAAACTGCTACTGTAGACGAAAGCTTCAAACTAGAAGAACAAAATTTCGTGAGCCAAGTGGGATTTGTGTACTGATCATTACCACCAAGAATCATCAAATTTGGGCGAAAAAATATTTGCTGGTATTTCGAAACTCGTTATTTCTTAGAAGCTTGGCAACCCCTCTCAATGAAAGTGCTTTTCCACAGTCTGTGCCTAGGGCTACTTGAAGAGGAAACAAACCATAGAGACAAATCTGCGAACTCCTTTATTTTGTCAAGTTTCAAAGAGCTACCACAAACCCTGTTGGATTTAGAGTTCCAAATTCATCTATCTATATAGGAGAGAACAGAGAGAAACCTAAATATAAAAACTGCTACTGTAGACGAACGCTTCAACCTAGAAGAACAAAATTTGGTGAGCCAAGTGGGATTTGTGTACTGATCATTACCACCAAGTATCAACAAGATTGTGTGAAAAAATATTTGCTGGTATTTCGGAAACTCGTTATTTCTTAGAAGCTTGGCAACCCATCTCAATGAAAGTGCTTTCCACAGTCTGTGCCTAGGGCTACTTGAAGAGGAAACAAACCATTGAGACAAAACTGAGAACTCCTTTATTTTGTCAAGTTTCAAAGAGCTACTACAAACCATGTTGGATTTAGAGTTCCAAATTCATCTTTCTATATAGGAGAGAACAGAGGGAAACCTAAATATAAAAACTGCTACTGTAGACAAACGCTTCAACCAAGAAGAACAAAATTTGGTGAGCCAAGTGGGATTTGTGTACTGATCATTAGCTCCAAGTATCATCAAGATTGGGTGAAAAAATATTTGCTGGTATTTCAGAAACTCGTTTTTTCTTAGAAGCTTGGCAACCCCTCTCAATGAAAGTGCTTTTCCAAAGTCTGTGCTTAGGGCTACTTGAAGAGGAAACAAACCATAGAGAAAAATCTGAGAACTTCTTTCTTTTGTCAAGTTTCAAAAAGCTACTACAAACCATGTTGGATTTAGAGTTCCAAATTCATCTATCTATATAGGAGAGAACCGAGGGAAACTTAAATATAAAAACTGCTACTGTAGACGAATGCTTCAACCTAGAAGAACAAAATTTCGTGAGCCTAGTGGGATTTGTGTACTGATCATTAGCACCAAGTATCTTCAAGATTGGGTGAGAAAATATTTGCTGGTATTTCGAAACTCGTTATTTCTTAGAAGCTTGGCAACCCCTCTCAATGAAAGTGCTTTTCCACAGTCTGTGCCTAGGGCTACTTGAAGAGGAAAGAAACCATAGAGACATATCTGAGAACTCCTATATTTTGTCAAGTTTCAAAGAGCTACTACAAACCATGTTGGATTTAGAGTTCCAAATTCATCTATCTATATAGGAGAGAACAGAGGGAAACTTAAATATAAAAACTGCTACTGTAGAGGAACGCTTCAACATAGAAGAACAAAATTTGGTAAGCCAAGTGGGATTTGTGTACTGATCATTACCACCAAGTATCATCAAGATTGGTTGAAAAAATATTTGCTGGTATTTCGGAAACTCGTTATTTCTTAGAAGCTTGGCAACCCCTCTCAATGAAAGTGCTATTAGACAGTCTGTGCCTAGGGCTACTTGAAGAGGAAATAAACCATAGAGGCAAATCTGAGAACTCCTTTATTTTGTAAAGTTTCGAAGAGCTACTACAAACCATGTTGGATTTGGAGTTCCAAATTCATCTATCTATATAGGAGAGAACAGAGAGAAACCTAAATATAAAAACTGCTACTGTAGACGAACGCTTCAACCTAGAAGAACAAAATTTGGTGAGCCAAGTGGGATTTGTGTACTGATCATTACCACCAAGTATCATGAAGATTCGGTGAAAAAATATTTGCTGGTATTTCGGAAACTCGTTATTTCTTAGAAGCTTGGCAACCCATCTCAATGAAAGTGCTTTACCACAGTCTGTGCCTAGGGCTACTTGAAGAGGAAACAAACCATAGAGACAAAACTGAGAACTGCTTTATTTTGTCAAGTTTCAAAGAGCTACTACAAACCATGTTGGATTTAGAGTTCCAAATTCATCTATTTATATGGGAGAGAACAGAGGGAAACCTAAATATAAAAACTGCTACTGTAGACGAACGCTTCAACCTAGAAGAACAAAATTTTTTAAGCCAAGTGGGATTTGTGTACTGATCATTACCACCAAGTATCACCAAGATTGTGTGAAAAAATATTTGCTGATATTTCGGAAACGCGTTATTTCTTAGAAGCTTGCCAACCCATCTCAATGAAAGTGCTTTCCACAGTCTGTGCCTAGGGCTACTTGAAGAGGAAACAATCCATAGAGACCAAACTGAGAACTCCTTTATTTTGTCAAGTTTCAAAGAGCTACTACAAACCATGTTGGATTTAGAGTTCCAAATTCTTCTATCTATATATGAGAGAACAGAGTGAAACCAAAATATAAAAACTGCTACTGTAGACGAACGCTTCAACCTAGAAGAACAAAATTTGGTGAGCCAAGTGGGATTTGTATAGTGATCATTACCACCAAGTATCAACAAGATTGTGTCAAAAAATATTTGCTGGTATTTCGGAAACTTGTTATTTCTTAGAAGCTTGGCAACCCATCTCAATGAAAGTGTTTTCCACAGTCTGTGCCTAGGGCTACTTGAAGAGGAAACAAACCATGGAGACAAAACTGAGAATTCCTTTATTTTGTCAAGTTTCAAAGAGCTACTACAAACCATGTTGGATTTAGACTTCCAAATTCATCTATCTATATAGGAGAGAACAGAGGGAAACCTAAATATAAAAACTGCTACTGTAGACGAACCCTTCAACCTAGAAGAACAAAATTTTTTAAGCCAAGTGGGATTTGTGTACTGATCATTACCACCAAGTATCATCAAGATTGGGTGAAAAAATATTTCCTGGTATTTCGGAAACTCGTTATTTCTTAGAAGCTTGGCAACCCCTCTCAATGAAAGTGCTATTCCACAGTCTGTGCCTAGGGCTACTTGAAGAGGAAACAAACCATAGGGACAAAACTGAGAACTCCTTTATTTTGTCAAGTTTCAAAGAGCTACTACAAACCATGTTGGATTTAGAGTTCCAAATTCATCTATCTATATAGGAGAGAACAGAGAGAAACCAAAATACAAACCTGCTACTGTAGACGAACGCTTCAACCTAGAAGAACAAAATTTGGTGAGGGAAGTGGGATTTGTGTACTGATCATTACCACCAAGTGTCATCAAGACTGGGTGAAAAAATATTTCCTGGTATTTCGGAAACTCGTTATTTCTTAGAGCTTGGGAACCCCTCTCAATGAAAGTGCTTTTCCACAGTCTGTGCCTAGGGCTACTTGAAGAGGAAACAAACAATAGCGACAAAACTGAGAACTCCTTTATTTTGTCAAGTTTCAAAGAGATACTACAAACCATGTTGGATTTTAGAGTTCCAAATTCATCTATCTGTATAGGAGAGAACAGAGGGAAACCTAAATATAAAAACTGCTATTGTACACGAACGCTTCAACCTAGAAGAAATAAATTTGGTGAGCAAAGTGGGATATGTTTACTGATCATTAGCAACAAGTATCATCAAGATTGGGTGAAAAAATATTTGCTGGTATTTCGGAAACTTGTTATTTCTTAGAAGCTTGGCAACCCCTCTCAATGAAAGTGCTTTTCCACAGTCTGTGCCTAGGGCTACTTGAAGAGGAAAGAAACCATAGAGACATATCTGAGAACTCCTATATTTTGTCAAGTTTCAAAGAGCTACTACAAACCATGTTGGATTTAGAGTTCCAAATTCATCTATCTATATAGGAGAGAACAGAGGGAAACTTAAATATAAAAACTGCTACTGTAGAGGAACGCTTCAACATAGAAGAACAAAATTTGGTAAGCCAAGTGGGATTTGTGTACTGATCATTACCACCAAGTATCATCAAGATTGGGTGAAAAAATATTTGCTGGTATTTCGGAAACTCGTTATTTCTTAGAGGCTTGGCAACCCCTCTCAATGAAAGTGCTATTCCACAGTCTGTGCCTAGGGCTACTTGAAGAGGAAATAAACCATAGAGGCAAATCTGAGAACTCCTTTATTTTGTAAAGTTTCGAAGAGCTACTAAAAACCATGTTGGATTTAGAGTTCCAAATTCATCTATCTATATAGGAGAGAACAGTGAGAAACCTAAATATAAAAACTGCTACTGTAGACGAACGCTTCAACCTAGATGAACAAAATTTGGTGAGCCAAGTGGGATTTGTGTACTGATCATTACCACCAAGTATCATGAAGATTCGGTGAAAAAATATTTGCTGGTATTTCGGAAACTCGTTATTTCTTAGAAGCTTGGCAACCCATCTCAATGAAAGTGCCTCACCACAGTCTGTGCCTAGGGCTACTTGAAGAGGAAACAAACCATAGAGACAAAACTGAGAACTGCTTTATTTTGTCAAGTTTCAAAGAGCTACTACAAACCATGTTGGATTTAGAGTTCCAAATTCATCTATTTATATGGGAGAGAACAGAGGGAACCTAAATATAAAAACTGCTACTGTAGACGAACGCTTCAACCTAGAAGAACAAAATTTTTTAAGCCAAGTGGGATTTGTGTACTGATCATTACCACCAAGTATCACCAAGATTGTGTGAAAAAATATTTGCTGATATTTCGGAAACGCGTTATTTCTTAGAAGCTTGCCAACCCATCTCAATGAAAGTGCTTTCCACAGTCTGTGCCTAGGGCTACTTGAAGAGGAAACAATCCATAGAGACCAAACTGAGAACTCCTTTATTTTGTCAAGTTTCAAAGAGCTACTACAAACCATGTTGGATTTAGAGTTCCAAATTCATCTATCTATATATGAGAGAACAGAGTGAAACCAAAATATAAAAACTGCTACTGTAGACGAACGCTTCAACCTAGAAGAACAAAATTTGGTGAGCCAAGTGGGATTTGTATAGTGATCATTACCACCAAGTATCAACAAGATTGTGTCAAAAAATATTTGCTGGTATTTCGGAAACTTGTTATTTCTTAGAAGCTTGGCAACCCATCTCAATGAAAGTGTTTTCCACAGTCTGTGCCTAGGGCTACTTTAAGAGGAAACAAACCATGGAGACAAAACTGAGAATTCCTTTATTTTGTCAAGTTTCAAAGAGCTACTACAAACCATGTTGGATTTAGACTTCCAAATTCATCTATCTATATAGGAGAGAACAGAGGGAAACCTAAATATAAAAACTGCTACTGTAGACGAACGCTTCAACCTAGAAGAACAAAATTTTTTAAGCCAAGTGGGATTTGTGTACTGATCATTACCACCAAGTATCATCAAGATTGGGTGAAAAAATATTTGCTGGTATTTCGGAAACTCGCTATTTCTTAGAAGCTTGGCAACCCCTCTCAATGAAAGTGCTATTCCACAGTCTGTGCCTAGGGCTACTTGAAGAGGAAACAAACCATAGGGACAAAACTGAGAACTCCTTTATTTTGTCAAGTTTCAAAGAGCTACTACAAACCATGTTGGATTTAGAGTTCCAAATTCATCTATCTATATAGGAGAGAACAGAGAGAAACCAAAATACAAAACTGCTACTGTAGACGAACGCTTCAACCTAGAAGAACAAAATTTGGTGAGGGAAGTGGGATTTGTGTACTGATCATTACCACCAAGTGTCATCAAGACTGGGTGAAAAAATATTTCCTGGTATTTCGGAAACTCGTTATTTCTTAGAGCTTGGGAACCCCTCTCAATGAAAGTGCTTTTCCACAGTCTGTGCCTAGGGCTACTTGAAGAGGAAACAAACCATAGCGACAAAACTGAGAACTCCTTTATTTTGTCAAGTTTCAAAGAGCTACTACAAACCATGTTGGATTTAGAGTTCCAAATTCATCTATCTGTATAGGAGAGAACAGAGGGAAACCTAAATATAAAAACTGCTATTGTACACGAACGCTTCAACCTAGAAGAAATAAATTTGGTGAGCAAAGTGGGATATGTTTACTGATCATTAGCAACAAGTATCATCAAGATTGGGTGAAAAAATATTTGCTGGTATTTCGGAAACTCGTTATTTCTTAGAAGCTTGGCAACCCCTCTCAATGAAAGTGCTTTTCCACAGTCTGTGCCTAGGGCTACTTGAAGAGGAAAGAAACCATAGAGACATATCTGAGAACTCCTATATTTTGTCAAGTTTCAAAGAGCTACTACAAACCATGTTGGATTTAGAGTTCCAAATTCATCTATCTATATAGGAGAGAACAGAGGGAAACTTAAATATAAAAACTGCTACTGTAGAGGAACGCTTCAACATAGAAGAAAAAAATTTGGTAAGCCAAGTGGGATTTGTGTACTGATCATTACCACCAAGTATCATCAAGATTGGGTGAAAAATATTTGCTGGTATTTCGGAAACTCGTTATTTCTTAGAGGCTTGGCAACCCCTCTCAATGAAAGTGCTATTCCACAGTCTGTGCCTAGGGCTACATGAAGAGGAAATAAACCATAGAGGCAAATCTGAGAACTCCTTTATTTTTGTAAAGTTTCGAAGAGCTACTACAAACCATGTTGGATTTAGAGTTCCAAATTCATCTATCTATATAGGAGAGAACAGTGAGAAACCTAAATATAAAAACTGCTACTGTAGACGAACGCTTCAACCTAGAAGAACAAAATTTGGTGAGCCAAGTGGGATTTGTGTACTGATCATTACCACCAAGTATCATGAAGATTCGGTGAAAAAATATTTGCTGGTATTTCGGAAACTCGTTATTTCTTAGAAGCTTGGCAACCCATCTCAATGAAAGTGCCTCACCACAGTCTGTGCCTAGGGCTACTTGAAGAGGAAACAAACCATAGAGACAAAACTGAGAACTGCTTTATTTTGTCAAGTTTCAAAGAGCTACTACAAACCATGTTGGATTTAGAGTTCCAAATTCATCTATTTATATGGGAGAGAACAGAGGGAACCTAAATATAAAAACTGCTACTGTAGACGAACGCTTCAACCTAGAAGAACAAAATTTTTAAGCCAAGTGGAATTTGTGTACTGATCATTACCACCAAGTATCACCAAGATTGTGATAAAAAATATTTGCTGATATTTCGGAAACGCGTTATTTCTTAGAAGCTTGCCAACCCATCTCAATGAAAGTGCTTTCCACAGTCTGTGCCTAGGGCTACTTGAAGAGGAAACAATCCATAGAGACCAAACTGAGAACTCCTTTATTTTGTCAAGTTTCAAAGAGCTACTACAAACCATGTTGGATTTAGAGTTCCAAATTCATCTATCTATATATGAGAGAACAGAGTGAAACCAAAATATAAAAACTGCTACTGTAGACGAACGCTTCAACCTAGAAGAACAAAATTTGGTGAGCCAAGTGGGATTTGTATAGTGATCATTACCACCAAGTATCAACAAGATTGTGTCAAAAAATATTTGCTGGTATTTCGGAAACTTGTTATTTCTTAGAAGCTTGGCAACCCATCTCAATGAAAGTGTTTTCCACAGTCTGTGCCTAGGGCTACTTTAAGAGGAAACAAACCATGGAGACAAAACTGAGAATTCCTTTATTTTGTCAAGTTTCAAAGAGCTACTACAAACCATGTTGGATTTAGACTTCCAAATTCATCTATCTATATAGGAGAGAACAGAGGGAAACCTAAATATAAAAACTGCTACTGTAGACGAACGCTTCAACCTAGAAGAACAAAATTTTTTAAGCCAAGTGGGATTTGTGTACTGATCATTACCACCAAGTATCATCAAGATTGGGTGAAAAAATATTTGCTGGTATTTCGGAAACTCGCTATTTCTTAGAAGCTTGGCAACCCCTCTCAATGAAAGTGCTATTCCACAGTCTGTGCCTAGGGCTACTTGAAGAGGAAACAAACCATAGAGGCAAATCTGAGAACTCCTTTATTTTGTAAAGTTTCGAAGAGCTACTACAAACCATGTTGGATTTAGAGTTCCAAATTCATCTATCTATATAGGAGAGAACAGAGAGAAACCTAAATATAAAAACTGCTACTGTAGACGAACGCTTCAAGCTAGAAGAACAAAAATTGGTGAGCCAAGTGGGATTTGTGTACTGATCATTACCACCAAGTATCATGAAGATTCGGTGAAAAAATATTTGCTGGTATTTCGGAAACTCGTTATTTCTTAGAAGCTTGGCAACCCATGTCAATGAAAGTGCTTTACCACAGTCTGTGCCTAGGGCTACTTGAAGAGGAAACAAACCATAGAGACAAAACTGAGAACTCCTTTATTTTGTCAAGTTTCAAAGAGCTACTACAAACCATGTTGGATTTAGAGTTCCAAATTCATCTATTTATATGGGAGAGAACAGAGGGAAACCTAAATATAAAAACTGCTACTGTAGACGAACGCTTCAACCTAGAAGAACAAAATTTTTTAAGCCAAGTGGGATTTGTGTACTGATCATTACCACCAAGTATCACCAAGATTGTGTGAAAAAATATTTGCTGATATTTCGGAAACGCGTTATTTCTTAGAAGCTTGCCAACCCATCTCAATGAAAGTGCTTTCCACAGTCTGTGCTAGGGCTACTTGAAGAGGAAACAATCCATAGAGACCAAACTGAGAACTCCTTTATTTTGTCAAGTTTCAAAGAGCTACTACAAACCATGTTGGATTTAGAGTTCCAAATTCATCTATCTATATATGAGAGAACAGAGTGAAACCAAAATATAAAAACTGCTACTGTAGACGAACGCTTCAACCTAGAAGAACAAAATTTGGTGAGCCAAGTGGGATTTGTATAGTGATCATTACCACCAAGTATCAACAAGATTGTGTCAAAAATATTTGCTGGTATTTCGGAATCTTGTTATTTCTTAGAAGCTTGGCAACCCATCTCAATGAAAGTGTTTTCCACAGTCTGTGCCTAGGGCTACTTTAAGAGGAAACAAACCATGGAGACAAAACTGAGAATTCCTTTATTTTGTCAAGTTTCAAAGAGCTACTACAAACCATGTTGGATTTAGAGTTAAAAAATTCATCTTTCTATATAGGAGAGAACAGAGGGAAACCTAAATATAAAAACTCCTACTGTAGACGAACGCTTCAAACTAGAAGAACAAAATTTGGTGAGCCAAGTGGTATTTGTGTACTGATCATTATCACCACGTATCATCAAGATTGGGTGAAATAATATTTGCTGGTATTTCGGAAACTCATAATTTCTTAGAAGCTTGGCAACCCCTCTCAATGAAAGTGCTTTTCCACAGTCTGTGCCTAGGACTACTTGAAGAGGAAACAAACCATAGCGACAAAACTGAGAACTCCTTTATTTTGTCAAGTTTCAAAGAGCTACTACAAACCATGTTGGATTTAGAGTTCCAAATTTATCTATCTATATGGGAGAGAACAGAAGGAAACCTAAATATAAAAACTGCTACTGTAGACGAACGCTTCAACCTAGAAGAAACTAAATTTGGTGAGCCAAGTGGGATATGTGTACTGATCATTAGCAACAAGTATCATCAAGATTGGGTGAAATAATATTTGCTGGTATTTCGGAAACTCGTTATTTCTTAGAAGCTTGGCAACCCCTCTCAATGAAAGTGCTTTTCCACAGTCTGTGCCTAGGGCTACTTGAAGAGGAAACAAACCATAGAGACAAATCTGAGAACTCCTTTATTTTGTCAAGTTTCAAAGAGCTACTACAAACCATGTTGGATTTAGAGTTAAAAAATTCATCTATCTATATAGGAGAGAACAGAGGGAAACTTAAATATATAAACTGCCACTGTAGACGAACGCCTCAACCTAGAAGAACAAAATTTGGTAAGCCAAGTGGGATTTGTGTACTGATCATTACCACCAAGTATCATCAAAATTGGGTGAAAAAATATTTGCTGGTATTTCGGAAACTCGTTATTTCTTAGAAGCTTGGCAACCCCTCTCAATGAAAGTGCTTTTCCACAGTCTGTGCCTTGGGCTACTTGGAGAGGAAACAAACCATAGCGACAAAACTGAGAACTCCTTTATTTTGTCAAGTTTCAAAGAGCTACTACAAACCATGTTGGATTTAGAGTTCCAAATTCATCTTTCTATATAGGAGAGAACAGAGGGAAAACTAAATATAAAAACTCCTACTGTAGAAGAACGCTTCAACCTAGAAGAACAAAATTTGGTGAGCCAAGTGGGAATTGCGTACTGATCATTAGCACCAAGTATCATCAAGATTGGGTGAAAAAATATTTGCTGGTATTTCGGAAACTCGTAATTTCTTAGAACTTGGCAACCCCTCTCAGTGAAAGTGCTTTTCCACAGTCTGTGCCTAGGGCTACTTGAAGAGGAAACAAACCATAGAGACAAAACTGAGAACTCTTTTATTTTGTCAAGTTCCAAAGAGCTACTACAAACCATATTGGATTTAGAGTTCCAAATTCATCTATCTATATAGGAGAGAACAAGGGAAACTTAAATATAAAAACTGCTACTGTAGACGAACGTTTCAACCTAGAAGAACAAAATTTTTTTAAGTCAAGTGGGATTTGTGTACTGATCATTACCACCAAGTATCATCAAGATTGGGTGAAAAAATATTTGCTGGTATTTCGGAAACTCGTTATTTCTTAGAAGCTTGGCAACCCCTCTCAATGAAAGTGCTCTCCACAGTCTGTGCTTAGGGCTACTTGAAGAGGAAACAATCCATAGAGACAAAACTGAGAACTCCTTTATTTTGTCAAGTCTCAAAGAGCTACTACAAACCATGTTGGATTTAGAGTTCCAAATTCATCTATCTATATAGGAGAGAACAGAGTGAAACCTAAATATAAAAACTGCTACTGTAGACGAACGCTTCAACCTAGAAGAACAAAATTTGGTGAGCCAAGTGGGATTTGTGTACTGATCATGACCACCAAGTATCATCAAGATTGGGTGAAAAAATATTTGCTGGTATTTCGGAAACTCGTTATTTCTTAGAAGCTTGGGAACCCCTCTCAATGAAAGTGCTTTTCCACAGTCTGTGCCTGGGGCTACTTGAAGAGGAAACACACCATAGCGACAAAACTGAGAACTCCTTTATTTTGTCAAGTTTCAAAGAGCTACTACAAACCATGTTGGATTTAGAGTTCCAAATTCATCTTTCTATATAGGAGAAAACAGAGGGAACCCTAAATATAAAAACTGCCACTGTAGACGAACGCTTCAACCTAGAAGAACAAAATTTGGTGAGCCAAGTGGGATTTGTGTACTGATCATTAGCAACAAGTATCATCAAGATTGGGTGAAAAAATATTCGCTGGGATTTCGGAAACTCGTTATTTCTTAGAAGCTTGGCAACCCATCTCAATGAAAGTACTTTCCACAGTCTGTGACTAGGGCTACTTGAAGAGGAAACAATCCATAGAGACAAAACTGAGAACTCCTTTTTTTTGTCAAGTTTCAAAGAGCTACTACAAACCATGTTGGATTTAGAGTTCCAAATTCATCTATCTATATATGAGAGAACAGAGTGAAACCTAAATATAAAAACGGCTACTGTAGACGAACGCTTCAAACTAGAAGAACAAAATTTGGTGAGCCAAGTGGGATTTGTGTACTGATCATGACCACCAAGTATCATCAAGATTGGGTGAAAAAATATTTGCTGGTATTTCGGAAACTCGTTATTTCTTAGAAGCTTGGGTACCCCTCTCAATGAAAGTGCTTTTCCACATCTGTGCTTAGGGCTACTTGAAGACGAAACAAACCATAGAGACAAATCTGAGAACTCCTTTATTTTGTCAAGTTTCAAAGAGCTACTACAAACCATGCTGGATTTAGAGTTCCAAATTCATCTATCTATATAGGAGAGAACAGAGGGAAACCTAAATATAAAAACTGCTACTGTAGACGAACGCTTCAACCTAGAAGAACAAAATTTGGTGAGCCAAGTGGGATTTGTGTACTGATCATTACCACCAAGTATCATGAAGATTTGGTGAAAAAATATTTGCTGGTATATCGGTAACTCGTTGTTTCTTAGAAGCTTGGCAACCCATCTCAATGAAAGTGCTTTCCACAGTCTGTGCCTAGGGCTACTTGAAGAGGAAACAAATCATAGAGACAAAACTGAGAACTCCTTTATTTTGTCAAGTTTCAAAGAGCTACTACAAACCATGTTGGATTTAGAGTTCCAAATTCATCTATCTATATAGGAGAGAACAGAGGGAAACCTAAATATAAAAACTGCTACTGTAGACGAACGCTTCAACCTAGAAGAACAAAATTTTTTACGCCAAGTGGGATTTGTGTACTGATTATGACCACCAAGTATCATCAAAATTGGGTGAAAAAATATTTGCTGGTATTTCGGAAACTTGTTATTTCTTAGAAGCTTGGGAACCCCTCTCAATGAAAGTGCTTTTCCACAGTCTGTGCCTAGGGCTACTTGAAGAGGAAACAAACCATAGAGAAAAATCTGAGAATTCCTTTATTTTGTCAAGTTTGAAAGAGCTACTACAAACCATGTTGGATTTAGAGTTCCAAATTCATCTATCTATTTAGGAGAGAACAGAGGGAAACTTAAATATAAAAACTGCTACTGTAGACGAACGCTTCAACCTAGAAGAACAAAATTTGGTAAGCCAAGTGGGATTTGTGTACTGATCATTACCACCAAGTATCATCAAGATTGGGTGAAAAAATATTTGCTGGTATTTCGAAAACTCGTTATTTCTTAGAAGCTTGGCAACCCCTCTCAATGAAAGTGCTATTCCACAGTCTGTGCCTAGGGCTAATTGAAGAGGAAACAAACCATAGAGGCAAATCTGAGAACTCCTTTATTTTGTAAAGTTTCAAAGAGCTACTACAAACCATGTTGGATTTAGAGTTCCAAATTCATCTATCTATATAAAAGAGAAGAGAGGGAAACCTAAATATAAAAACTGCTACTGTAGACGAACGCTTCAACCTAGAAGAACTAAATTTGGTGAGCCAAGTGGGATATGTGTACTGATCATTAGCAACAAGTATCATCAAGATTGGGTGAAAAAATATTTGCTGGTATTTCGGAAACTCGTTATTTCTTAGAAGCTTGGCAACCCCTCTCAATGAAAGTGCTATTCCACAGTCTGTGCCTAGGGCTACTTGAAGAGGAAACAAACCATAGAGGCAAATCTGAGAACTTCTTTATTTTGTAAAGTTTCAAAGAGCTACTACAAACCATGTTGGATTTAGAGTTCCAAATTCATCTATCTATATATGAGAGAACAGAGTGAAACCTAAATATAATAACTGCTCCTGTAGACGAAAGCTTCAACCTAGAAGAACAAAATTTGGTGAGCCAAGTGGGACTTGTGTACTGATCATTACCACCAAGTATCATCAAGATTGGGTGAAAAAATATTTGCTGGTATTTCGGAAACTCGTTATTTCTTAGAAGCTTGGGAACCCATCTCAATGAAAGTGCTTTTCCACAGTCTGTGCCTGGGGCTACTTGAAGAGGAAACAAACCATAGCGACAAAACTGAGAACACCTTTATTTTGTAAAGTTTCAAAGAGCTACTACAAACCATGTTGGATTTAGAGTTCCAAATTCATCTTTCTATATAGGAGAGAACAGAGGGAAACCTAAATATAAAAACTGCTACTGTAGACGAACGCTTCAACCAAGAAGAACAAAATTTGGTGAGCCAAGTGGGATTTGTGTACTGATCATTAGCACCAAGTATCATCAAGATTGGGTGAAAAAATATTTGCTGGTATTTCGGACACTCGTTATTTCTTAGAAGCTTGGGAACCCCTCTCAATGAAAGTGCTTTTCCACAGTCTGTGCCTAGGGCTACTTGAAGAGGAAACAAACCATAGCGACAAAACTGAGAAATCCTTTATTTTGTCAAGTTTCAAAGAGCTACTACAAACCATGTTGGATTTAGAGTTCCAAATTCATCGTTCTATATAGGAGAGAACAGAGGGAAACCTAAATATAAAAACTCCTACTGTAGACGAACGCTTCAAACTAGAAGAACAAAATTTGGTGAGCCAAGTGGGATTTGTGTACTGATCATTAGCACCACGTATCATCAAGATTGGGTGAAATAATATTTGCTGGTATTTCGGAAACTCGTAATTTCTTAGAAGCTTGGCAACCCCTCTCAATGAAAGTGCTTTTCCACAGTCTGTGCCTAGGACTACTTGAAGAGGAAACAAACCATAGAGACAAAACTGAGAACTCCTTTATTTTTTCAAGTTTCAAAGAGCTACTACAAACCATGTTGGATTTAGAGTTCCAAATTTATCTATCTATATGGGAGAGAACAGAAGGAAACCTAAATATAAAAACTGCTACTGTAGACGAACGCTTCAACCTAGAAGAACTAAATTTGGTGAGCCAAGTGGGATATGTGTACTGATCATTAGCAACAAGTATCATCAAGATTGGGTGAAATAATATTTGCTGGTATTTCGGAAACTCGTTATTTCTTAGAAGCTTGGCAACCCCTCTCAATGAAAGTGCTTTTCCACAGTCTGTGCCTAGGGCTACTTGAAGAGGAAACAAACCATAGAGACAAATCTGAGAACTCTTTTATTTTGTCAAGTTTCAAAGAGCTACTACAAACCATGTAGGATTTAGAGTTAAAAAATTCATCTATCTATATAGGCGAGAACAGAGGGAAACTTAAATATATAAACTGCCACTGTAGACGAACGCCTCAACCTAGAAGAACAAAATTTGGTAAGCCAAGTGGGATTTGTGTACTGATCATTACCACCAAGTATCATCAAAATTGGGTGAAAAACTATTTGCTGGTATTTCGGAAACTCGTTATTTCTTAGAAGCTTGGCAACCCCTCTCAATGAAAGTGCTTTTCCACAGTCTGTGCCTTGGGCTACTTGGAGAGGAAACAAACCATAGCGACAAAACTGAGAACTCCTTTATTTTGTCAAGTTTCAATGAGCTACTACAAACCATGTTGGATTTAGAGTTCCAAATTCATCTTTCTATATAGGAGAGAACAGAGGGAAAACTAAATATAAAAACTCCTACTGTAGAAGAACGCTTCAACCTAGAAGAACAAAATTTGGTGAGCCAAGTGGGAATTGCGTACTGATCATTAGCACCAAGTATCATCAAGATTGGGTGAAAAAATATTTGCTGGTATTTCGGAAACTCGTAATTTCTTAAAACTTGGCAACCCCTCTCAGTGAAAGTGCTTTTCCACAGTCTGTGCCTAGGGCTACTTGAAGAGGAAACAAACCATAGAGACAAAACTGAGAACTCTTTTATTTTGTCAAGTTTCAAAGAGCTACTACAAACCATGTTGGATTTAGAGTTAAAATTTATCTATCTATATGGGAGAGAACAGAGGGAAACCTAAATATAAAAACTGCTACTGTAGATGAACGCTTCAACCTAGAAGAACTAAATTTGGTGAGCAAAGTGGGATATGTGTACTGATCATTAGCAACAAGTATCATCAAGATTGGGTGAAAAAATATTTGCTGGTATTTCGGAAACTCGTTATTTCTTAGAAGATTGGCAACCCCTCTCAATGAAAGTGCTTTTCCACAGTCTGTGCCTAGGGCTACTTGAAGAGGAAACAAACCATAGCGACAAAACTGAGAACTCCTTTATTTTGTCAAGTTTCAAAGAGCTACTACAAACCATGTTGGATTTAGAGTTCCAAATTCATCTATCTGTATAGGAGAGAACAGAGGGAAACCTAAATATAAAAACTGCTACTGTACACGAACGCTTCAACCTAGAAGAAATAAATTTGGTGAGCAAAGTGCAAAGTGGGAAATGTGTACTGATCATTAGCAACAAGTATCATCAAGATTGGGTGAAAAAATATTTGCTGGTATTTCGGAAACTCGTTATTTCTTAGAAGCTTGGCAACCCCTCTCAATGAAAGTGCTTTTCCACAGTCTGTGCCTAGGGCTACTTGAAGAGGAAAGAAACCATAGAGACATATCTGAGAACTCCTATATTTTGTCTACTTTCAAAGAGCTACTACAAACCATGTTGGATTTAGAGTTCCAAATTCAATTATCTATATAGGAGAGAACAGAGGGAAACTTAAATATAAAAACTGCTACTGTAGAGGAACGCTTCAACATAGAAGAACAAAATTTGGTAAGCCAAGTGGGATTTGTGTATTGATCATTACCACCAAGTATCATCAAGATTGGGTGAAAAAATATTTGCTGGTATTTCGGAAAATCGTTATTTCTTAGAAGCTTGGCAACCCATCTCAATGAAAGTGCTTTCCACAGTCTGTGCCTAGGGCTACTTGAAGAGGAAACAAATCATAGAGACAAAACTGAGAACTCCTTTATTTTGTCAAGTTTCAAAGAGCTACTACAAACCATGTTGGATTTAGAGTTCCAAATTCATCTATTTATATGGGAGAGAACAGAGGGAAACCTAAATATAAAAACTGCTACTGTAGACGAACGCTTCAACCTAGAAGAACAAAATTTTTTAAGCCAAGTGGGATTTGTGTACTGATCATTACCACCAAGCATCAACAAGATTGTGTGAAAAAATATTTGCTGGTATTTCGGAAACGCGTTATTTCTTAGAAGCTTGCCAACCCATCTCAATGAAAGTGCTTTCCACAGTCTGTGCCTAGGGCTACTTGAAGAGGAAACAATCCATAGAGACAAAACTGAGAACTCCTTTATTTTGTCAAGTTTCAAAGAGCTACTACAAACCATGTTGGATTTAGAGTTCCAAATTCATCTATCTATATATGAGAGAACAGAGTGAAACCTAAATATAAAACTGCTACTGTAGACGAACGCTTCAACCTAGAAGAACAAAATTTGGTGAGCCAAGTGGGATTTGTGTACTGATTATGACCACCAAGTATCATCAAAATTGGGTGAAAAAATATTTGCTGGTATTTCGGAAACTTGTTATTTCTTAGAAGCTTGGGAACCCCTCTCAATGAAAGTGCTTTTCCGCAGTCTGTGCCTAGGGCTACTTGAAGAGGAAACAAACCATAGAGAAAAATCTGAGAATTCCTTTATTATGTCAAGTTTCAAAGAGCTACTACAAACCATGTTGGATTTAGAGTTCCAAATTCATCTATCTATTTAGGAGAGAACAGAGGGAAACTTAAATATAAAAACTGCTACTGTAGACGAACGCTTCAACCTAGAAGAACAAAATTTGGTAAGCCAAGTGGGATTTGTGTACTGATGATTACCACCAAGTATCATCAAGATTGGGTGAAAAAATATTTGCTGGTATTTCGAAAACTCGTTATTTCTTAGAAGCTTGGCAACCCCTCTCAATGAAAGTGCTATTCCACAGTCTGTGCCTAGGGCTAATTGAAGAGGAAACAAACCATAGAGGCAAATCTGAGAACTCCTTTATTTTGTAAAGTTTCAAAGAGCTACTACAAACCATGTTGGATTTAGAGTTCCAAATTCATCTATCTATATAGGAGAGAACAGAGAGAAACCTAAATATAAAAACTGCTACTGTAGACGAACGCTTCAAGCTAGAAGAACAAAATTTGGTGAGCCAAGTGGGATTTGTGTACTGATCATTACCACCAAGTATCATGAAGACTCGATGAAAAAATATTTGCTGGTATTTCGGAAACTCGTTATTTCTTAGAAGCTTGGCAACCCATCTCAATGAAAGTGCTTTACCACAGTCTGTGCCTAGGGCTACTTGAAGAGGAAACAAACCATAGAGACAAAACTGAGAACTCCTTTATTTTGTCAAGTTTCAAAGAGCTACTACAAACCATGTTGGATTTAGAGTTCCAAATGTTCCAAATTCATCTATTTATATGGGAGAGAACAGAGGGAAACCTAAATATAAAAACTGCTACTGTAGACGAACGCTTCAACCTAGAAGAACAAAATTTTTTAAGCCAAGTGGGATTTGTGTACTGATCATTACCACCAAGTATCACCAAGATTGTGTGAATAAATATTTGCTGATATTTCGGAAACGCGTTATTTCTTAGAAGCTTGCCAACCCATCTCAATGAAAGTGCTTTCCACAGTCTGTGCCTAGGGCTACTTGAAGAGGAAACAATCCATAGAGACCAAACTGAGAACTCCTTTATTTTGTCAAGTTTCAAAGAGCTACTACAAACCATGTTGGATTTAGAGTTCCAAATTCATCTATCTATATATGAGAGAACAGAGTGAAACCAAAATATAAAAACTGCTACTGTAGACGAACGCTTCAACCTAGAAGAACAAAATTTGGTGAGCCAAGTGGGATTTGTATAGTGATCATTACCACCAAGTATCAACAAGATTGTGTCAAAAAATATTTGCTGGTATTTCGGAATCTTGTTATTTCTTAGAAGCTTGGCAACCCATCTCAATGAAAGTGTTTTCCACAGTCTGTGCCTAGGGCTACTTTAAGAGGAAACAAACCATGGAGACAAAACTGAGAATTCCTTTATTTTGTCAAGTTTCAAAGAGCTACTACAAACCATGTTGGATTTAGACTTCCAAATTCATCTATCTATATAGGAGAGAACAGAGGGAAACCTAAATATAAAAACTGCTACTGTAGACGAACGCTTCAACCTAGAAGAACAAAATTTTTTAAGCCAAGTGGGATTTGTGTACTGATTATGACCACCAAGTATCATCAAAATTGGGTGAAAAAATATTTGCTGGTATTTCGGAAACTTGTTATTTCTTAGAAGCTTGGGAACCCCTCTCAATGAAAGTGCTTTTCCACAGTCTGTGCCTAGGGCTACTTGAAGAGGAAACAAACCATAGAGAAAAATCTGAGAATTCCTTTATTTTGTCAAGTTTGAAAGAGCTACTACAAACCATGTTGGATTTAGAGTTCCAAATTCATCTATCTATTTAGGAGAGAACAGAGGGAAACTTAAATATAAAAACTGCTACTGTAGACGAACGCTTCAACCTAGAAGAACAAAATTTGGTAAGCCAAGTGGGATTTGTGTACTGATAATTACCACCAAGTATCATCAAGATTGGGTGAAAAAATATTTGCTGGTATTTCGAAAACTCGTTATTTCTTAGAAGCTTGGCAACCCCTCTCAATGAAAGTGCTATTCCACAGTCTGTGCCTAGGGCTAATTGAAGAGGAAACAAACCATAGAGGCAAATCTGAGAACTCCTTTATTTTGTAAAGTTTCAAAGAGCTACTACAAACCATGTTGGATTTAGAGTTCCAAATTCATCTATCTATATAAAAGAGAAGAGAGGGAAACCTAAATATAAAAACTGCTACTGTAGACGAACGCTTCAACCTAGAAGAACTAAATTTGGTGAGCCAAGTGGGATATGTGTACTTATCATTAGCAACAAGTATCATCAAGATTGGGTGAAAAAATATTTGCTGGTATTTCGGAAACTCGTTATTTCTTAGAAGCTTGGCAACCCCTCTCAATGAAAGTGCTATTCCACAGTCTGTGCCTAGGGCTACTTGAAGAGGAAACAAACCATAGAGGCAAATCTGAGAACTCCTTTATTTTGTAAAGTTTCAAAGAGCTACTACAAACCATGTTGGATTTAGAGTTCCAAATTCATCTATCTATATATGAGAGAACAGAGTGAAACCTAAATATAATAACTGCTCCTGTAGACGAAAGCCTCAACCTAGAAGAACAAAATTTGGTGAGCCAAGTGGGACTTGTGTACTGATCATTACCACCAAGTATCATCAAGATTGGGTGAAAAAATATTTGCTGGTATTTCGGAAACTCGTTATTTCTTAGAAGCTTGGGAACCCCTCTCAATGAAAGTGCTTTTCCACAGTCTGTGCCTGGGCTACTTGAAGAGGAACAAACCATAGCGACAAAACTGAGAACACCTTTATTTTGTAAAGTTTCAAAGAGCTACTACAAACCATGTTGGATTTAGAGTTCCAAATTCATCTTTCTATATAGGAGAGAACAGAGGGAACCTAAATATAAAAACTGCTACTGTAGACGAACGCTTCAACCAAGAAGAACAAAATTTGGTGAGCCAAGTGGGATTTGTGTACTGATTATTAGCACCACGTATCATCAAGATTGGGTGAAATAATATTTGCTGGTATTTCGGAAACTCGTAATTTCTTAGAAGCTTGGCAACCCCTCTCAATGAAAGTGCTTTTCCACAGTCTGTGCCTAGGACTACTTGAAGAGGAACAAACCATAGAGACAAAACTGTTAACTCCTTTATTTTTTCAAGTTTCAAAGATCTACTACAAACCATGTTGGATTTAGAGTTCCAAATTTATCTATCTATATGGGAGAGAACAGAAGGAACCTAAATATAAAAACTGCTACTGTAGACGAACGCTTCAACCTAGAAGAACTAAATTTGGTGAGCCAAGTGGGATATGTGTACTGATCATTAGCAACAAGTATCATCAAGATTGGGTGAAATAATATTTGCTGGTATTTCGGAAACTCGTTATTTCTTAGAAGCTTGGCAACCCCTCTCAATGAAAGTGCTTTTCCACAGTCTGTGCCTAGGGCTACTTGAAGAGGAAACAAACCATAGAGACAAATCTGAGAACTCCTTTATTTTGTCAAGTTTCAAAGAGCTACTACAAACCATGTTGGATTTAGAGTTAAAAAATTCATCTATCTATATAGGAGAGAACAGAGGGAAACTTAAATATATAAACTGCCACTGTAGACGAACGCCTCAACCTAGAAGAACAAAATTTGGTAAGCCAAGTGGGATTTGTGTACTGATCATTACCACCAAGTATCATCAAAATTGGTGAAAAAATATTTGCTGGTATTTCGGAAACTCGTTATTTTCTTAGAAGCTTGGCAACCCCTCTCAATGAAAGTGCTTTTCCACAGTCTGTGCCTTGGGCTACTTGGAGAGGAAACAAACCATAGCGACAAAACTGAGAACTCCTTTATTTTGTCAAGTTTCAAAGAGCTACTACAAAGCATGTTGGATTAGAGTTCCAAATTCATCTTTCTATATAGGAGAGAACAGAGGGAAAACTAAATATAAAAACTCCTACTGTAGAAGAACGCTTCAACCTAGAAGAACAAAATTTGGTGAGCCAAGTGGGATTTGTGTACTTATCATTACCACCAAGTATCATGAAGATTCAGTGAAAAATATTTGCTGGTATTTCGGAAACTCGTTATTTCTTAGAAGCTTGGCAACCCATCTCAATGAAAGTGCTTTCCACAGTCTGTGCCTAGGGCTACTTGAAGAGGAAACAAATCATAGAGACAAAACTGAGAACTCCTTTATTTTGTCAAGTTTCAAAGAGCTACTACAAACCATGTTGGATTTAGAGTTCCAAATTCATCTATTTATATGGGAGAGAACAGAGGGAAACCTAAATATAAAACTGCTACTGTAGACGAACGCTTCAACCAAGAAGAACATAATTTGGTGAGCCAAGTGGGATTTGTGTACTGATCATTAGCACCAAGTATCATCAAGATTGGGTGAAAAAATATTGCTGGTATTTCGGACACTCGTTATTTCTTAGAAGCTTGGGAACCCCTCTCAATGAAAGTGCTTTTCCACAGTCTGTGCCTAGGGCTACTTGAAGAGGAAACAAACCATAGCGACAAAACTGAGAACTCCTTTATTTTGTCAAGTTTCAAAGAGCTACTACAAACCATTGTTGGATTTAGAGTTCCAAATTCATCTTTCTATATAGGAGAGAACAGAGGGAAACCTAAATATAAAAACTCCTACTGTAGACGAACGCTTCAAACTAGAAGAACAAAATTTGGTGAGCCAAGTGGGATTTGTGTACTGATCATTAGCACCACGTATCATCAAGATTGGGTGAAATAATATTTGCTGGTATTTCGGAAACTCGTAATTTCTTAGAAGCTTGCAACCCTCTCAATGAAAGTGCTTTTCCACAGTCTGTGCCTAGGACTACTTGAAGAGGAAACAAACCATAGAGACAAATCTGAGAACTCCTTTATTTTGTCAAGTTTCAAAGAGCTACTACAAACCATATTGGATTTAGAGTTCCAAATTCATCTATCTATATAGGAGAGAACAAGGGAAACTTAAATATAAAAACTGCTACTGTAGACGAACGTTTCAACCTAGAAGAACAAAATTTTTTAAGTAAAGTGGGATTTGTGTACTGATCATTACCACCAAGTATCATCAAGATTGGGTGAAAAAATATTTGCTGGTATTTCGGAAACTTGTTATTTCTTAGAAGCTTGGCAACCCCTCTCAATGAAAGTGCTCTCCACAGTCTGTGCTTAGGGCTACTTGAAGAGGAAACAATCCATAGAGACAAAACTGAGAACTCCTTTATTTTGTCAAGTTTCAAAGAGCTACTACAAACCATGTTGGATTTAGAGTTCCAAATTCATCTATCTATATAGGAGAGAACAGAGGCAAACCTAAATATAAAAACTGCTACTGTAGACGAACGCTTCAACCTAGAAGAACAAAATTTGGTGAGCCAAGTGGGATTTGTGTACTGATCATTACCACCAAGTATCATGAAGATTTGGTGAAAAAATATTTGCTGGTATATCGGAAACTCGTTGTTTCTTAGAAGCTTGGCAATCCATCTCAATGAAAGTGCTTTCCACAGTCTGTGCCTAGGGCTACTTGAAGAGGAAACAAATCATAGAGACAGAACTGAGAACTCCTTTATTTTGTCAAGTTTCAAAGAGCTACTACAAACCATGTTGGATTTAGAGTTCCAAATTCATCTTTCTATAAAGGAGAGAACAGAGGGAAACCTAAATATAAAAACTGCTACTGTAGACGAACGCTTCAACCTAGAAGAACAAAATTTGGTGTGCCAAGTGGGATTTGTGTACTGATCATTAGCAACAAGTATCATCAAGATTGGTTGTAAAAATATTTGCTGGTATTTCGGAAACTCGAAATTTTTTAGAAGCTTGGCAACCCCTCTCAATGAAAGTGCTTTACCACAGTCTGTGCCTAGGGCTACTTGAAGAGGAAACAAACCATAGAGACAAAACTGAGAACTCCTTTATTTTGTCAAGTTTCAAGAGCTCTACCAAACCATGTTGGATTTAGAGTTCCAAATTCATCTATTTATATGGGAGAGAACAGAGGGAAACCTAAATATAAAAACTGCTACTGTAGACAAACGCTTCAACCTAGAAGAACAAAATTTTTTAAGCCAAGTGGGATTTGTGTACTGATCATGACCACCAAGTATCATCAAAATTGGGTGAAAAAATATTTGCTGGTATTTCGGAAACTTGTTATTTCTTAGAAGCTTGGGAACCCCTCTCAATGAAAGTGCTTTTCCACAGTCTGTGCCTAGGTCTACTTGAAGAGGAAACAAACCATAGAGAAAAATCTGAGAATTCCTTTATTTTGTCAAGTTTCAAAGAGCTACTACAAACCATGTTGGATTTAGAGTTTCAAATTCATCTATCTATATAGGAGAGAACAGAGAGAAACCTAAATATAAAAACTGCTACTGTAGACGAACGCTTCAACCTAGAAGACAAAAATTTGGTGAGCCAAGTGGGATTTGTATAGTGATCATTACCACCAAGTATCAACAAGATTGTGTCAAAAAATATTTGCTGGTATTTCGGAAACTTGTTATTTCTTAGAAGCTTGGCAACCCATCTCAATGAAAGTGCTTTCCACAGTCTGTGCCTAGGGCTACTTTAAGAGGAAACAAACCATAGAGACAAAACTTAGAATTCCTTTATTTTGTCATGTTTCAAAGAGCTACTACAAACCATGTTGGATTTAGAGTTCCAAATTCATCTATCTATATAGGAGAGAACAGAGTGAAACCTAAATATAAAAACTGCTACTGTAGACGAACGCTTCAACCTAGAAGAACAAAATTTGGTGAGCCAAGGGGATTTGTGTACTGATCATTACCACCAAGTATCATCAAGATTGGGTGAAAAAATATTTGCTGGTATTTCGGAAACTCGTTATTTCTTAGAAGCTTGGGAACCCCTCTCAATGAAAGTGCTTTTCCACAGTCTGTGCCTGGGGCTACTTGAAGAGGAAACACACCATAGCGACAAAACTGAGAACTCCTTTATTTTGTCAAGTTTCAAAGAGCTACTACAAACCATGTTGGATTTAGAGTTCCAAATTCATCTCTCTATATAGGAGAAAACAGAGGGAATCCTAAATATAAAAACTGCTACTGTAGACGAACGCTTCAACCTAGAAGAACAAAATTTGGTGAGCCAAGTGGGATTTGTGTACTGATCATTAGCAACAAGTATCATCAATATTGGGTGAAAAAATATTCGCTGGGATTTCGGAAACTCGTTATTTCTTAGAAGCTTGGCAACCCATCTCAATGAAAGTACTTTCCACAGTCTGTGACTAGGGCTACTTGAAGAGGAAACAATCCATAGAGACAAAACTGAGAACTCCTTTTTTTTGTCAAGTTTCAAAGAGCTACTACAAACCATGTTGGATTTAGAGTACCAAATTCATCTATCTATATATGAGAGAACAGAGTGAAACCTAAATATAAAAACGGCTACTGTAGACGAACGCTTCAACCTAGAAGAACAAAATTTGGTGAGCCAAGTGGGATTTGTGTACTGATCATGACCACCAAGTATCATCAAGATTGGGTGAAAAAATATTTGCTGGTATTTCGGAAACTCGTTATTTCTTAGAAGCTTGGGTACCCCTCTCAATGAAAGTGCTTTTCCACATCTGTGCTTAGGGCTACTTGAAGAGGAAACAAACCATAGAGACAAATCTGAGAACTCCTTTATTTTGTCAAGTTTCAAAGAGCTACTAAAAACCATGTTGGATTTAGAGTTCCAAATTCATCTTTCTATATAGGAGAGAACAGAGGGAAACCTAAATATAAAAACTGCTACTGTAGACGAACGCTTCAACCTAGAAGAACTAAATTTGGTGAGCCAAGTGGGATTTGTGTACTGATCATTACCACCAAGTATCATGAAGATTTGGCGAAAAAATATTTGCTGGTATATCGGAAACTCGTTGTTTCTTAGAAGCTTGGCAACCCATCTCAATGAAAGTGCTTTCCACAGTCTGTGCCTAGGGCTACTTGAAGAGGAAACAAATCATAGAGACAAAACTGAGAACTCCTTTATTTTGTAAAGTTTCAAAGAGCTACTACAAACCATGTTGGATTTAGAGTTCCAAATTCATCTTTCTATATAGGAGAGAACAGAGGGAAACCTAAATATAAAAACTGCTACTGTAGACGAACGCTTCAACCTAGAAGAACAAAATTTGGTGTGCCAAGTGGGATTTGTGTACTGATCATTAGCAACACGTATCATCAAGATTGGGTGTAAAAATATTTGCTGGTATTTCGGAAACTCGAAATTTTTTAGAAGCTTGGCAACCCCTCTCAATGAAAGTGCTTTACCACAGTCTGTGCCTAGGGCTACTTGAAGAGGAAACAAACCATAGAGACAAAACTGAGAACTCCTTTATTTTGTCAAGTTTCAAAGAGCTACTACAAACCATGTTGGATTTAGAGTTCCAAATTCATCTATTTATATAGGAGAGAACAGAGGGAAACCTAAATATAAAAACTGCTACTGTAGACGAACGCTTCAACCTAGAAGAACAAAATTTTTTAAGCCAAGTGGGATTTGTGTACTGATCATTACCACCAAGTATCAACAAGATTGTGTGAAAAAATATTTGCTGGTATTTCGGAAACGCGTTATTTCTTAGAAGCTTGCCAACCCATCTCAATGAAAGTGCTCTCCACAGTCTGTGCTTAGGGCTACTTGAAGAGGAAACAATCCATAGAGACAAAACTGAGAACTCCTTTATTTTGTCAAGTCTCAAAGAGCTACTACAAACCATGTTGGATTTAGAGTTCCAAATTCATCTATCTATATATGAGAGAACAGAGTGAAACCTAAATATAAAAACTGCTACTGTAGACGAAAGCTTCAACCTAGAAGAACAAAATTTGGTGAGCCAAGTGGGATTTGTGTACTGATCATGACCACCAAGTATCATCAAAATTGGGTGAAAAAATATTTGCTGGTATTTCGGAAACTTGTTATTTCTTAGAAGCTTGGGAACCCCTCTCAATGAAAGTGCTTTTCCACAGTCTGTGCCTAGGTCTACTTGAAGAGGAAACAAACCATAGAGAAAAATCTGAGAATTCCTTTATTTTGTCAAGTTTCAAAGAGCTACTACAAACCATGTTGGATTTAGAGTTTCAAATTCATCTATCTATATAGGAGAGAACAGAGAGAAACCTAAATATAAAAACTGCTACTGTAGACGAACGCTTCAACCTAGAAGACAAAAATTTGGTGAGCCTAGTGGGATTTGTATAGTGATCATTACCACCAAGTATCAACAAGATTGTGTCAAAAAATATTTGCTGGTATTTAGGAAACTTGTTATTTCTTAGAAGCTTGGCAACCCATCTCAATGAAAGTGCATTCCACAGTCTGTGCCTAGGGCTACTTTAAGAGGAAACAAACCATAGAGAAAAAACTTAGAATTCCTTTATTTTGTCAAGTTTCAAAGAGCTACTACAAACCATGTTGGATTTAGAGTTCCAATTTCATCTATCTATATAGGAGAGAACAGAGGGAACCTAAATATAAAAACTGCTACTGTAGACGAACGCTTCAACCTAGAAGAACAAAATTTGGTGAGCCAGTGGGATTTGAGTACTGATCATTACCACCAAGTATCATCAAGATTGGGTGAAAAAATATTTGCTGGTATTTCGGAAACTCGTTATTCCTTAGAAGCTTGGCAACCCCTCTCAATGAAAGTGCTTTTCCACAGTCTGTGCCTAGGGCTACTTGAAGAGGAAACAAACCAGACAGACAAATCTGAGACCTCCTTTATTTTGTCAAGTTTCAAAGAGCTACTACAAACCATGTTGGTTTTAGAGTTCCAAATTCATCTATCTATATAGGAGAGAACAGAGAGAAACCTAAATATAAAAACTGCTACTGTAGACGAACGCTTCAACCTAGAAGAACAAAATTTGGTGAGCCAAGTGGGATTTGTGTACTGATCATGACCACCAAGTATCAACAACATTGTGTGAAAAAATATTTACTAGTATTTCGGAAACTCGTTATTTCTTAGAAGCTTGGCAACACATCTCAATGAAAGTGCTTTTCCACAGTCTGTGCCTAGGGCTACTTGAAGAGAAAACAAACCATAGAGACAAAACTGAGAACTCCTTTATATTGTCAAGTTTCAAGGAGCTACTACAAACCATGTTGGATTTAGAGTTCCAAATTCATCTATCTATATAGGAGAGAACAGAGTGAAACCTAAATATAAAAACTGCTACTGTAGACGAACGCTTCAACCTAGAAGAACAAAATTTGGTGAGCCAAGTGGGATTTGTGTACTGATCATGACCACCAAGTATCATCAAGATTGGGTGAAAAAATATTTTCTGGTATTTCAGAAACTCGTTATTTCTTAGAAGCTTGGCAACCCCTCTCAATGAAAGTGCTTTTCCACAGTCTGTGCCTGGGGCTACTTGAAGAGGAAACACACCATAGCGACAAAACTGAGAACTCCTTTATTTTGTCAAGTTTCAAAGAGCTACTACAAACCATGTTGGATTTAGAGTTCCAAATTCATCTTTCTATATAGGAGAGAACAGAGGGAACCCTAAATATAAAATCTGCTACTGTAGACGAACGCTTCAACCTAGAAGAACAAAATTTGGTGAGCCTAGTGGGATTTGTATAGTGATCATTACCACCAAGTATCAACAAGATTGTGTCAAAAAATATTTGCTGGTATTTAGGAAACTTGTTATTTCTTAGAAGCTTGGCAACCCATCTCAATGAAAGTGCATTCCACAGTCTGTGCCTAGGGCTACTTTAAGAGGAAACAAACCATAGAGAAAAAACTTAGAATTCCTTTATTTTGTCAAGTTTCAAAGAGCTACTACAAACCATGTTGGATTTAGAGTTCCAATTTCATCTATCTATATAGGAGAGAACAGAGGGAACCTAAATATAAAAACTGCTACTGTAGACGAACGCTTCAACCTAGAAGAACAAAATTTGGTGAGCCAGTGGGATTTGAGTACTGATCATTACCACCAAGTATCATCAAGATTGGGTGAAAAAATATTTGCTGGTATTTCGGAAACTCGTTATTCCTTAGAAGCTTGGCAACCCCTCTCAATGAAAGTGCTTTTCCACAGTCTGTGCCTAGGGCTACTTGAAGAGGAAACAAACCAGACAGACAAATCTGAGACCTCCTTTATTTTGTCAAGTTTCAAAGAGCTACTACAAACCATGTTGGTTTTAGAGTTCCAAATTCATCTATCTATATAGGAGAGAACAGAGAGAAACCTAAATATAAAAACTGCTACTGTAGACGAACGCTTCAACCTAGAAGAACAAAATTTGGTGAGCCAAGTGGGATTTGTGTACTGATCATGACCACCAAGTATCATCAAGATTGGGTGAAAAAATATTTTCTGGTATTTCAGAAACTCGTTATTTCTTAGAAGCTTGGCAACCCCTCTCAATGAAAGTGCTTTTCCACAGTCTGTGCCTGGGGCTACTTGAAGAGGAAACACACCATAGCGACAAAACTGAGAACTCCTTTATTTTGTCAAGTTTCAAAGAGCTACTACAAACCATGTTGGATTTAGAGTTCCAAATTCATCTATCTATATAGGAGAGAACAGAGTGAAACCTAAATATAAAAACTGCTACTGTAGACGAACGCTTCAACCTAGAAGAACAAAATTTGGTGAGCCAAGTGGGATTTGTGTACTGATCATGACCACCAAGTATCATCAAAATTGGGTGAAAAAATATTTGCTGGTATTTCGGAAACTTGTTATTTCTTAGAAGCTTGGGAACCCCTCTCAATGAAAGTGCTTTTCCACAGTCTGTGCCTAGGTCTACTTGAAGAGGAAACAAACCATAGAGAAAAATCTGAGAATTCCTTTATTTTGTCAAGTTTCAAAGAGCTACTACAAACCATGTTGGATTTAGAGTTTCAAATTCATCTATCTATATAGGAGAGAACAGAGAGAAACCTAAATATAAAAACTGCTACTGTAGACGAACGCTTCAACCTAGAAGACAAAAATTTGGTGAGCCTAGTGGGATTTGTATAGTGATCATTACCACCAAGTATCAACAAGATTGTGACAAAAAATATTTGCTGGTATTTAGGAAACTTGTTATTTCTTAGAAGCTTGGCAACTATCTCAATGAAAGTGCATTCCACAGTCTGTGCCTAGGGCTACTTTAAGAGGAAACAAACCATAGAGAAAAAACTTAGAATTCCTTTATTTTGTCAAGTTTCAAAGAGCTACTACAAACCATGTTGGATTTAGAGTTCCAATTTCATCTATCTATATAGGAGAGAACAGAGGGAACCTAAATATAAAAACTGCTACTGTAGACGAACGCTTCAACCTAGAAGAACAAAATTTGGTGAGCCAGTGGGATTTGAGTACTGATCATTACCACCAAGTATCATCAAGATTGGGTGAAAAAATATTTGCTGGTATTTCGGAAACTCGTTATTCCTTAGAAGCTTGGCAACCCCTCTCAATGAAAGTGCTTTTCCACAGTCTGTGCCTAGGGCTACTTGAAGAGGAAACAAACCAGACAGACAAATCTGAGACCTCCTTTATTTTGTCAAGTTTCAAAGAGCTACTACAAACCATGTTGGTTTTAGAGTTCCAAATTCATCTATCTATATAGGAGAGAACAGAGAGAAACCTAAATATAAAAACTGCTACTGTAGACGAACGCTTCAACCTAGAAGAACAAAATTTGGTGAGCCAAGTGGGATTTGTGTACTGATCATGACCACCAAGTATCAACAACATTGTGTGAAAAAATATTTACTAGTATTTCGGAAACTCGTTATTTCTTAGAAGCTTGGCAACACATCTCAATGAAAGTGCTTTTCCACAGTCTGTGCCTAGGGCTACTTGAAGAGAAAACAAACCATAGAGACAAAACTGAGAACTCCTTTATATTGTCAAGTTTCAAGGAGCTACTACAAACCATGTTGGATTTAGAGTTCCAAATTCATCTATCTATATAGGAGAGAACAGAGTGAAACCTAAATATAAAAACTGCTACTGTAGACGAACGCTTCAACCTAGAAGAACAAAATTTGGTGAGCCAAGTGGGATTTGTGTACTGATCATGACCACCAAGTATCATCAAGATTGGGTGAAAAAATATTTTCTGGTATTTCAGAAACTCGTTATTTCTTAGAAGCTTGGCAACCCCTCTCAATGAAAGTGCTTTTCCACAGTCTGTGCCTGGGGCTACTTGAAGAGGAAACACACCATAGCGACAAAACTGAGAACTCCTTTATTTTGTCAAGTTTCAAAGAGCTACTACAAACCATGTTGGATTTAGAGTTCCAAATTCATCTTTCTATATAGGAGAGAACAGAGGGAACCCTAAATATAAAATCTGCTACTGTAGACGAACGCTTCAACCTAGAAGAACAAAATTTGGTGAGCCTAGTGGGATTTGTATAGTGATCATTACCACCAAGTATCAACAAGATTGTGTCAAAAAATATTTGCTGGTATTTAGGAAACTTGTTATTTCTTAGAAGCTTGGCAACCCATCTCAATGAAAGTGCATTCCACAGTCTGTGCCTAGGGCTACTTTAAGAGGAAACAAACCATAGAGAAAAAACTTAGAATTCCTTTATTTTGTCAAGTTTCAAAGAGCTACTACAAACCATGTTGGATTTAGAGTTCCAATTTCATCTATCTATATAGGAGAGAACAGAGGGAACCTAAATATAAAAACTGCTACTGTAGACGAACGCTTCAACCTAGAAGAACAAAATTTGGTGAGCCAGTGGGATTTGAGTACTGATCATTACCACCAAGTATCATCAAGATTGGGTGAAAAAATATTTGCTGGTATTTCGGAAACTCGTTATTCCTTAGAAGCTTGGCAACCCCTCTCAATGAAAGTGCTTTTCCACAGTCTGTGCCTAGGGCTACTTGAAGAGGAAACAAACCAGACAGACAAATCTGAGACCTCCTTTATTTTGTCAAGTTTCAAAGAGCTACTACAAACCATTTTGGTTTTAGAGTTCCAAATTCATCTATCTATATAGGAGAGAACAGAGAGAAACCTAAATATAAAAACTGCTACTGTAGACGAACGCTTCAACCTAGAAGAACAAAATTTGGTGAGCCAAGTGGGATTTGTGTACTGATCATGACCACCAAGTATCATCAAGATTGGGTGAAAAAATATTTTCTGGTATTTCAGAAACTCGTTATTTCTTAGAAGCTTGGCAACCCCTCTCAATGAAAGTGCTTTTCCACAGTCTGTGCCTGGGGCTACTTGAAGAGGAAACACACCATAGCGACAAAACTGAGAACTCCTTTATTTTGTCAAGTTTCAAAGAGCTACTACAAACCATGTTGGATTTAGAGTTCCAAATTCATCTTTCTATATAGGAGAGAACAGAGGGAACCCTAAATATAAAATCTGCTACTGTAGACGAACGCTTCAACCTAGAAGAACAAAATTTGGTGAGCCAAGTGGGATTTATGTACTGATCATTAGCAACAAGTATCATCAAGATTGGGTGAAAAAATATTCGCTGGTATTTCGGAAACTCGTTATTTCTTAGAAGCTTGGCAACCCATCTCAATGAAAGTACTTTCCACAGTCTGTGACTAGGGCTACTTGAAGAGGAAACAAACCATAGCGAAAAAACTGAGAACTCCTTTATTTTGTCAAGTTTCAAAGAGCTACTACAAACCTTGTTGGATTTAGAGTTCCAAATTCATCTTTCTATATAGGAGAGAACAGAGGGAACCCTAAATATAAAAACTGCTACTGTACACGAATGCTTCAACCTAGAAGAACTAAATTTGGTGAGACAAGTGGGATTTGTGTACTGATCATTACCACTAAGTATCAACAAGATTGTGTGAAAAAATATTTGCTGGTATTTCGGAAACGCGTTATTTCTTAGAAGCTTGGCAACCCATCTCAATGAAAGTACTTTCCACAGTCTGTGCCTAGGGCTACTTGAAGAGGAAACAATCCATAGAGACAAAACTGAGAACTCCTTTATTTTGTCAAGTTTCAAAGAGCTACTACAACCATGTTGGATTTAGAGTTAAAAAATTCATCTATCTATATAGGAGAGAACAGAGGGAAACCTAAATATAAAAACTGCTACTGTACACGAACGCTTCAACCTAGAAGAACAAAATTTGGTGAGCCAAGTGGGATTTGTGTACTGATCATGACCACCAAGCATCATCAAGATTGGGTGAAAAAATATTTGCTGGTATTTCAGAAACTCGTTATTTCTTAAAAGCTTGGGAACCCCTCTCAATGAAAGTGCTTTTCCACAGTCTGTGCCTTGGGCTACTTGAAGAGGAAACAAACCATAGAGACAAATCTGAGAACTCCTTTATTTTGTCAAGTTTCAAAAGCTACTACAAACCATGTTGGATTTAGAGTTCCAAATTCATCTATCGATATAGGAGAGAACAGAGGGAAACCTAAATATAAAAACTGCTACTGTACACGAACGCTTCAACCTAGAAGAACTAAATTTGGTGAGCCAAGTGGGATTTGTGTACTGATCATTACCACCAAGTATCAACAAGATTGTGTGAAAAAATATTTGCTGGTATTTCGGAAACTCGTAATTTCTTAGAAGCTTGGCAACCCATCTCAATGAAAGTGCTTTACACAGTCTGTGCCTAGGGCTACTTGAAGAGGAAACAAACCATAGAGAGAAAACTGAGAACTGCTTTATTTTGTAAAGTTTCAAAGAGCTACTACAAACCATGTTGGATTTAGAGTTCCAAATTCATCTATCTATATAGGAGAGAACAGAGGAAAACCTAAATATAAAAACTGCTACTGTAGACGAACGCTTCAACCTAGAAACAAAATTTGGTGAGCCAAGTGGGATTTGTGTACTGATCATAACCACCCAGTATCATCAAGATTGGGTGAAAAAATATTTGCTGGTATTTCGGAAAATCGTTATTTCCTAGAAGCTTGGCAACCCCTCTCAATGTAAGTGCTTTTCCACAGTCTGTGCCTACGGCTACTTGAAGAGGAAACAAACCATAGAGACAAATCTGAGATCTCCTTTATTTTTTCAAGTTTCAAAGAGCTACTACAAACCATGTTGGATTTAGAGTTCCAAATTCATCTATCTATATAGGAGAGAACAGAGAGAAACCTAAATATAAAAACTGCTACTGTAGACGAACGCTTCAACCTAGAAGAACAAAATTTTGTGAGCCAAGTGGGATTTGTGTACTGATCATTACCACCAAGTATCAACAAGATTGTGTGAAAAAATATTTGCTGGTATTTCGGAAACTCGTTATTTCTTAGAAGCATGGCAACCCATCTCAATTAAAGTGCTTTTCCACAGTCTGTGCCTGGGGCTACTTGAAGACGAAACAAACCATAGAGAGAAAACTGAGAACTCCTTTATTTTGTCAAGTTTCAAAGAGCTACTACAAACCATGTTGGATTTAGAGTTCCAAATTCATCTATCTATATATGAGAGAACAGAGTGAAACCTAAATATAAAAACTGCTACTGTAGACGAACGCTTCAACCTAGAAGAACAAAATTTGGTGAGCCTAGTGGGATTTGTGTACTGATCCTTACCACCAAGTATCATCAAGATTGGGTGAAAAAATATTTGCTGGTATTTCGGAAACTCGTTATTTCTTAGAAGCTTGGGAACCCCTCTCAATGAAAGTGCTTTTCCACAGTCTGTGCCTGGGGCTACTTGAAGAGGAAACAAACCATAGCGACAAAACTGAGAACTCCTTTATTTTGTCAAGTTTCAAAGAGCTACTACAAACCATGTTGGATTTAGAGTTCCAAATTCATCTTTCTATATAGGAGAGAACAGAGGGAAACCTAAATATAAAAACTGCTACTGTAGACGAACGCTTCAACCTAGAAGAACAAAATTTGGTGAGCCAAGTGGGATTTGTGTACTGATCTTTAGCAACAAGTAACATCAAGATTGGGTGAAAAAATATTTGCTGCTATTTCGGAAACTCGAAATTTCTTACAAGTTTGGCAACCCCTCTCAATGAAAGTGCTTTACCACAGTCTGTGCCTAGGGCTACTTGAAGAGGAAACAAACCATAGAGACAAAACTGAGAACTCCTTTATTTTGTCAAGTTTCAAAGAGCTACTACAAACCATGTTGGATTTAGAGTTCCAAATTCATCTATTTATATGGGAGAGAACAGAGGGAAACCTAAATATAAAAACTGCTACTGTAGACGAACGCTTCAACCTAGAAGAACAAAATTTGGGGAGCCAAGTGGGATTTGTGTACTGATCCTTACCACCAAGTATCATCAAGATTGGGTGAAAAAATATTTGCTGGTATTTCGGAAACTCGTTATTTCTTAGAAGCTTGGGAACCCCTCTCAATGAAAGTGCTTTTCCACAGTCTGTGCCTAGGGCTACTTGAAGAGGAAACAAACCATAGAGACAAATCTGAGATCTCCTTTATTTTGTCAAGTTTCAAAGAGCTACTACAAACCATGTTGGATTTAGAGTTCCAAATTTATCTATCTATATAGGAGAGAACAGAGGGAAACCTAAATATAAAAACTGCTACTGTAGACGAACGCTTCAACCTAGAAGAACAAAATTTGGTGAGCCAAGTGGGATTTGTGTACTGATCATAACCACCCAGTATCATCAAGATTGGGTGAAAAAATATTTGCTGGTATTTAGGAAAATCGTTATTTCTTAGAAGCTTGGCAACCCCTCTCAATGAAAGTGCTTTTCCACAGTGTGTGCCTAGGGCTACTTGAAGAGGAAACAAACCATAGAGACAAATCTGAGATCTCCTTTATTTTCTCAAGTTTCAAAGAGCTACTACAAACCATGTTGGATTTAGAGTTCCAAATTCATCTATCTATATAGGTGAGAACAGAGAGAAACCTAAATATAAAAACTGCTACTGTAGACGAACGCTTCAACCTAGAAGAAAAAATTTGGTGAGCCAAGTGGGATTTGTGTACTGATCATAACCACCCAGTATCATCAAGATTGGGTGAAAAAATATTTGCTGGTATTTCGGAAAATCGTTATTTCTTAGAAGCTTGGCAACCCCTCTCAATGAAAGTGCTTTTCCACAGTCTGTGCCTAGGGCTACTTGAAGAGGAAACAAACCATAGAGACAAATCTGAGATCTCCTTTATTTTGTCAAGTTTCAAAGAGCTACTACAAACCATGTTGGATTTAGAGTTCCAAATTCATCTATCTATATAGGTGAGAACAGAGAGAAACCTAAATATAAAAACTGCTACTGTAGACGAACGCTTCAACCTAGAAGAACAAAATTTGGTGACCAAGTGGGATTTGTGTACTGATCATTACCACCAAGTATCATCAAGATTGGGTGAAAAAATATTTGCTGGTATTTCGGAAACTCGTTATTTCTTAGAAGCTTGGGAACCCCTCTCAATGAAAGTGCTTTTCCACAGTCTGTGCCTGGGGCTACTTGAAGAGGAAACAAACCATAGCGACAAAACTGAGAACTCCTTTATTTTGTCAAGTTTCAAAGAGCTACTACAAACCATGTTGGATTTAGAGTTCCAAATTCATCTTTCTATATAGGAGAGAACAGAGGGAAACCTAAATATAAAAACTGCTACTGTAGACGAACGCTTCAACGTAGAAGAACAAAATTTGGTGAGCCAAGTGGGATTTGTGTACTGATCTTTAGCAACAAGCAACATCAAGATTGGGTGAAAAAATATTTGCTGCTATTTCGGAAACTCGAAATTTCTTACAAGTTTGGCAACCCCTCTCAATGAAAGTGCTTTACCACAGTCTGTGCCTAGGGCTACTTGAAGAGGAAACAAACCATAGAGAGAAAACTGAGAACTCCTTTATTTTGTCAAGTTTCAAAGAGCTACTACAAACCATGTTGGATTTAGAGTTCCAAATTCATCTATCTATATATGAGAGAACAGAGTGAAACCTAAATATAAAAACTGCTACTGTAGACGAACGCTTCAACCTAGAAGAACAAAATTTGGTGAGCCTAGTGGGATTTGTGTACTGATCCTTACCACCAAGTATCATCAGATTGGGTGAAAAAATATTTGCTGGTATTTCGGAAACTCGTTATTTCTTAGAAGCTTGGGAACCCCTCTCAATGAAAGTGCTTTTCCACAGTCTGTGCCTGGGGCTACTTGAAGAGGAAACAAACCATAGCGACAAAACTGAGAACTCCTTTATTTTGTCAAGTTTCAAAGAGCTACTACAAACCATGTTGGATTTAGAGTTCCAAATTCATCTTTCTATATAGGAGAGAACAGAGGGAAACCTAAATATAAAAACTGCTACTGTAGACGAACGCTTCAACCTAGAAGAACAAAATTTGGTGAGCCAAGTGGGATTTGTGTACTGATCTTTAGCAACAAGTAACATCAAGATTGGGTGAAAAAATATTTGCTGCTATTTCGGAAACTCGAAATTTCTTACAAGTTTGGCAACCCCTCTCAATGAAAGTGCTTTACCACAGTCTGTGCCTAGGGCTACTTGAAGAGGAAACAAACCATAGAGACAAAACTGAGAACTCCTTTTATTTTGTCAAGTTTCAAAGAGCTACTACAAACCATGTTGGATTTAGAGTTCCAAATTCATCTATTTATATGGGAGAGAACAGAGGGAAACCTAAATATAAAAACTGCTACTGTAGACGAACGCTTCAACCTAGAAGAACAAAATTTGGGGAGCCAAGTGGGATTTGTGTACTGATCCTTACCACCAAGTATCATCAAGATTGGGTGAAAAAATATTTGCTGGTATTTCGGAAACTCGTTATTTCTTAGAAGCTTGGGAACCCCTCTCAATGAAAGTGCTTTTCCACAGTCTGTGCCTAGGGCTACTTGAAGAGGAAACAAACCATAGAGACAAATCTGAGATCTCCTTTATTTTGTCAAGTTTCAAAGAGCTACTACAAACCATGTTGGATTTAGAGTTCCAAATTTATCTATCTATATAGGAGAGAACAGAGGGAAACCTAAATATAAAAACTGCTACTGTAGACGAACGCTTCAACCTAGAAGAACAAAATTTGGTGAGCCAAGTGGGATTTGTGTACTGATCATAACCTCCCAGTATCATCAAGATTGGGTGAAAAAATATTTGCTGGTATTTAGGAAAATCGTTATTTCTTAGAAGCTTGGCAACCCCTCTCAATGAAAGTGCTTTTCCACAGTGTGTGCCTAGGGCTACTTGAAGAGGAAACAAACCATAGAGACAAATCTGAGATCTCCTTTATTTTCTCAAGTTTCAAAGAGCTACTACAAACCATGTTGGATTTAGAGTTCCAAATTCATCTATCTATATAGGTGAGAACAGAGAGAAACCTAAATATAAAAAACTGCTACTGTAGACGAACGCTTCAACCTAGAAGAAAAAATTTGGTGAGCCAAGTGGGATTTGTGTACTGATCATAACCACCCAGTATCATCAAGATTGGGTGAAAAAATATTTGCTGGTATTTCGGAAAATCGTTATTTCTTAGAAGCTTGGCAACCCCTCTCAATGAAAGTGCTTTTCCACAGTGTGTGCCTAGGGCTACTTGAAGAGGAAACAAACCATAGAGACAAATCTGAGATCTCCTTTATTTTGTCAAGTTTCAAAGAGCTACTACAAACCATGTTGGATTTAGAGTTCCAAATTCATCTATCTATATAGGTGAGAACAGAGAGAAACCTAAATATAAAAACTGCTACTGTAGACGAACGCTTCAACCTAGAAGAACAAAATTTGGTGACCAAGTGGGATTTGTGTACTGATCATTACCACCAAGTATCATCAAGATTGGGTGAAAAAATATTTGCTGGTATTTCGGAAACTCGTTATTTCTTAGAAGCTTGGGAACCCCTCTCAATGAAAGTGCTTTTCCACAGTCTGTGCCTGGGGCTACTTGAAGAGGAAACAAACCATAGCGACAAAACTGAGAACTCCTTTATTTTGTCAAGTTTCAAAGAGCTACTACAAACCATGTTGGATTTAGAGTTCCAAATTCATCTTTCTATATAGGAGAGAACAGAGGGAAACCTAAATATAAAAACTGCTACTGTAGACGAACGCTTCAACGTAGAAGAACAAAATTTGGTGAGCCAAGTGGGATTTGTGTACTGATCTTTAGCAACAAGTAACATCAAGATTGGGTGAAAAAATATTTGCTGCTATTTCGGAAACTCGAAATTTCTTACAAGTTTGGCAACCCCTCTCAATGAAAGTGCTTTACCACAGTCTGTGCCTAGGGCTACTTGAAGAGGAAACAAACCATAGAGACAAAACTGAGAACTCCTTTATTTTGTCAAGTTTCAAAGAGCTACTACAAACCATGTTGGATTTAGAGTTCCAAATTCATCTATTTATATGGGAGAGAACAGAGGGAAACCTAAATATAAAAACTGCTACTGTAGACGAACGCTTCAACCTAGAAGAACAAAATTTGGGGAGCCAAGTGGGATTTGTGTACTGATCCTTACCACCAAGTATCATCAAGATTGGGTGAAAAAATATTTGCTGGTATTTCGGAAACTCGTTATTTCTTAGAAGCTTGGGAACCCCTCTCAATGAAAGTGCTTTTCCACAGTCTGTGCCTAGGGCTACTTGAAGAGGAAACAAACCATAGAGACAAATCTGAGAACTCCTTTATTTTGTCAAGTTTCAAAGAGCTACTACAATCCATGTTGGATTTAGAGTTCCAAATTTATCTATCTATATAGGAGAGAACAGAGGGAAACCTAAATATAAAAACTGCTACTGTAGACGAACGCTTCAACCTAGAAGAACAAAATTTGGTGAGCCAAGTGGGATTTGTGTACTGATCATAACCACCCAGTATCATCAAGATTGGGTGAAAAAATATTTGCTGGTATTTCGGAAAATCGTTATTTCTTAGAAGCTTGGCAACCCCTCTCAATGAAAGTGCTTTTCCACAGTCTGTGCCTAGGGCTACTTGAAGAGGAAACAAACCATAGAGACAAATCTGAGATCTCCTTTATTTTGTCAAGTTTCAAAGAGCTACTACAAACCATGTTGGATTTAGAGTTCCAAATTCATCTATCTATATAGGTGAGAACAGAGAGAAACCTAAATATAAAAACTGCTACTGTAGACGAACGCTTCAACCTAGAAGAAAAAATTTGGTGAGCCAAGTGGGATTTGTGTACTGATCATAACCACCCAGTATCATCAAGATTGGGTGAAAAAATATTTGCTGGTATTTCGGAAAATCGTTATTTCTTAGAAGCTTGGCAACCCCTCTCAATGAAAGTGCTTTTCCACAGTCTGTGCCTAGGGCTACTTGAAGAGGAAACAAACCATAGAGACAAATCTGAGATCTCCTTTATTTTGTCAAGTTTCAAAGAGCTACTACAAACCATGTTGGATTTAGAGTTCCAAATTCATCTATCTATATAGGTGAGAACAGAGAGAAACCTAAATATAAAAACTGCTACTGTAGACGAACGCTTCAACCTAGAAGAACAAAATTTGGTGACCAAGTGGGATTTGTGTACTGATCATTACCACCAAGTATCATCAAGATTGGGTGAAAAAATATTTGCTGGTATTTCGGAAACTCGTTATTTCTTAGAAGCTTGGGAACCCCTCTCAATGAAAGTGCTTTTCCACAGTCTGTGCCTGGGGCTACTTGAAGAGGAAACAAACCATAGCGACAAAACTGAGAACTCCTTTATTTTGTCAAGTTTCAAAGAGCTACTACAAACCATGTTGGATTTAGAGTTCCAAATTCATCTTTCTATATAGGAGAGAACAGAGGGAAACCTAAATATAAAAACTGCTACTGTAGACGAACGCTTCAACGTAGAAGAACAAAATTTGGTGAGCCAAGTGGGATTTGTGTACTGATCTTTAGCAACAAGCAACATCAAGATTGGGTGAAAAAATATTTGCTGCTATTTCGGAAACTCGAAATTTCTTACAAGTTTGGCAACCCCTCTCAATGAAAGTGCTTTACCACAGTCTGTGCCTAGGGCTACTTGAAGAGGAAACAAACCATAGAGAGAAAACTGAGAACTCCTTTATTTTGTCAAGTTTCAAAGAGCTACTACAAACCATGTTGGATTTAGAGTTCCAAATTCATCTATCTATATATGAGAGAACAGAGTGAAACCTAAATATAAAAACTGCTACTGTAGACGAACGCTTCAACCTAGAAGAACAAAATTTGGTGAGCCTAGTGGGATTTGTGTACTGATCCTTACCACCAAGTATCATCAAGATTGGGTGAAAAAATATTTGCTGGTATTTCGGAAACTCGTTATTTCTTAGAAGCTTGGGAACCCCTCTCAATGAAAGTGCTTTTCCACAGTCTGTGCCTGGGGCTACTTGAAGAGGAAACAAACCATAGCGACAAAACTGAGAACTCCTTTATTTTGTCAAGTTTCAAAGAGCTACTACAAACCATGTTGGATTTAGAGTTCCAAATTCATCTTTCTATATAGGAGAGAACAGAGGGAAACCTAAATATAAAAACTGCTACTGTAGACGAACGCTTCAACCTAGAAGAACAAAATTTGGTGAGCCAAGTGGGATTTGTGTACTGATCTTTAGCAACAAGTAACATCAAGATTGGGTGAAAAAATATTTGCTGCTATTTCGGAAACTCGAAATTTCTTACAAGTTTGGCAACCCCTCTCAATGAAAGTGCTTTACCACAGTCTGTGCCTAGGGCTACTTGAAGAGGAAACAAACCATAGAGACAAAACTGAGAACTCCTTTATTTTGTCAAGTTTCAAAGAGCTACTACAAACCATGTTGGATTTAGAGTTCCAAATTCATCTATTTATATGGGAGAGAACAGAGGGAAACCTAAATATAAAAACTGCTACTGTAGACG
>NW_027515333.1:47824-83476 GCF_048772815.1 Callospermophilus lateralis
CTATATAGGAGGAGAACATAGAGAAACCTAAATAGAAAAACTGCTACTGTAGACGAACGCTTCAACCTAGAAGAACAACATTTGGTGAGCCAAGTGGGACTTGTGTACTGATCATTACCACCAAGTATCAACAAGATTGTGTGAAAAATATTTGCTGGTATTTCGGAAACTCGTTATTTCTTAGAAGCTTGACAACCCATCTCAATGAAAGTGCTTTCCACAGTCTGTGCCTAGGGCTACTTTAAAAGGAAACAAACCATAGAGACAAAACTGAGAACTCCTTTATTTTGCCAAGTTTCAAAGAGCTACTACAAACCATGTTGGATTTAGAGTTCCAAATTCATCTATCTATATAGGACAGAACAGAGGGAAACCTAAATATAAAAACTGCTACTGTACACGAACGCTTCAACCTAGAAGAACTAAATTTGGTGAGCCAAGTGGGATTTGTGTACTGATCATTATCAACAAGTATCCTAAAGATTGGGTGAAAAATATTTGCTGGTATTTCGGAAAATCGTTATTTCTTAGAAGCTTGGCAACCCCTCTCAATGAAAGTGCTTTTCCACAGTCTGTGCCTTGGGCTACTTGAAGAGGAAACAAACCATAGAGACAAAACTGAGAACTCCTTTATTTTGTCAAGTTTCAAGGAGCTACTACAAAGCATGTTGGATTTATAGTTCCAAATTCATCTTTCTATATAGGAGAGAACAGAGGGAAACCTAAATATAAAAACTGCTACTGTAGACGAACGCTTCAACCTAGAAGAACAAAATTTGGTAAGCCAAGTGGGATTTGTATACTAATCATTACCACCAAGTATCATCAAGTTTGGGTGAAAAAATATTTGCTGGTATTTCCGAAACTCGTTATTTCTCAGAAGCTTGGCAACACATCTCAATTAAAGTGCTTTCCACCGTCTGTGCCTAGGGCTACTTGAAGAGGAAACAAACCATAGAGACAAATCTGAGAACTCCTTTATTTTGTCAAGTTTCAAAGAGCTACTACAAACCATTTTGGATTTAGAGTTCCAAATTCATCTATCTATATAGGAGAGAACAAAGATAAACCTAAATATAAAGACTGCTACTGTAGACGAACGCTTCAACCTAGAAGACCAAATTTGGTGAGCCAAGTGGGATTTGTCTACTGATCATTACCACCAAGTATCAACAAGATTGTGTGAAAAGATATTTGCTGGTATTTCGGAAACTCGTTATTTCTTAGAAGCTTGACAACCCATCTCAATGAAAGTGCTTTCCACAGTGTGTGCCTAGGGCTACTTGAAGAGGAAACAAATCATAGAGACAAAACTGAGAACTCCTTTATTTTGTCAAGTTTCAAAGAGCTACTACGAACCATGTTGGATTTAGAGTTCCAAATTTATCTATCTATATATGAGAGAACAGAGGGAAACCTAAATATAAAAACTGCTACTGTACACGAACGCTACAACCTAGAAGAACTAAATTTGGTGAGCAAAGTGGGATTTGTGTACTGATCATTAGCAACAAGTATCATCAAGATTGGGTGAAAAAATATTTGCTGGTATTTCGGAAACTCGTTATTTCTTAGAAGCTTGGCAACCCCTCTCAATGAAAGTGCTTTTCCACAGTCTGTGCCTAGGGCTACTTGAAGAGGAAACAAACCATAGAGACAAAACTGAGAACTCCTTTATTTTGTCAAGTTTCAAGGAGCTACTACAAAGCATGCTGGATTTAGAGTTCCAAATTCATCTATCTATATATTAGAGAACAGAGGGAAACCTAAATATAAAAACTGCTACTGTACACGAACGCTTCAACCTAGAAGAACTAAATTTGGTGAGCCATGTGGCATTTGTGTACTGATCATTAGCAACAAGTATCATCAAGATTGGGTGAAAAAATATTTGCTGGTATTTCGGAAACTCGTTATTTCTTAGAAGCTTGGCAACCCCTCTCAATCAAAGTGCTTTTCCACAGTCTGTGCCTAGGGCTACTTGAAGAGGAAACAAACCATAGAGACAAATCTGAGAACTCCTTTATTTTGTCAATTTTCAAAGAGCTACTGCAAACCACGTTGGATTTAGAGTTCCAAATTCATCTATCTATATAGGAGAGAACAGAGACAAACCTAAATATAAAACTGCTACTCTAGACGAACGCTTCAACCTAGAAGAACAAAATTTAGTGAGCCAAGTGGGATTTGTGCACTGATCATTACCACCACGTATCAACAAGATTGTGTGAAAAAATATTTGCTGGTATTTCGGAAACTCGTTATTTCTTAGAACCTTGCAACCCATCTCAATGAAAGTGCTTTCCACAGTATGTGCCTAGGGCTACTTGAAGAGGAAACAAACCATAGAGACAAACCTGAGAACTCCTTTATTTTGTCAAGTTTCAAAGAGCTACTGCAAACCACGTTGGATTTAGAGTTCCAAATTCATCTATCTATATAGGAGAGAACAGAGAGAAACCTAAATATAAAACTGCTACTGTAGACGAACGCTTCAACCTACAAGAACAAAATTTGGTAAGCCAAGTGGGGTTTGTATACTAATCATTACCACCAACTATCATCAAGATTGGGTGAAAAAATATTTGCTGATATTTCGGAAACTCGTTATTTCTTAGAAGCTTGGCAACCCCTCTCAATGAAAGTGCTTTTCCACAGTCTGTGCCTAGGGCTACTTGAAGAGGAAACAAACCATAGAGACAAATCTGAGAACTCCTTTATTTTGTCAAGTTTCAAAGAGCTACTGCAAACCACGTTGGATTTAGAGTTCCAAATTCATCTATCTATATAGGAGAGAACAGAGAGAAACCTAAATATAAAACTGCTACTGTAGACGAACGCTTCAACCTAGAAGAACAAAATTTGGTGAGGCAAGTGGGATTTGTGTACTGATCACTACCACCAAGTATCATCAAGATTGGGTGAAGAAATATTTGCTGGTATTTCGGAAACTCGTTATTTCTTAGAAGCTTGGCAACCAATCTCAATGAAAGTGCTTTCCACAGTCTTTGCGTAGGGCTACTTTAAGAGGAAACAAACCATAGAGACAAAACTGATAACTCCTTTATTTTGTCAAGTTTCAAAGAGCTACTACAAACCATGTTGGATTTAGAGTTCCAAATTCCTCTATCTACATAGGAGAGAACAGAGGGAAACCTAAATATAAAAACTGCTACTGTACACGAATGCTTCATCCTAGATGAACAAAAATTGGTTAGCCAAGTGGGAATTGGGTGCTGATCATTACCACCAAGTATCATCAAGTTTGGGTGAAAAAATATTTGCTGGTATTTCGGAAACTCGATATTTCTTAGAAGCTTGACATCCCATCTCAATGAAAGTGCTTTCCACAGTCTGTGCCTAGGGCTACTTTAAAAGGAAACAAACCATAGAGACAAAACTGAGAACTCCTTTATTTTGCCAAGTTTCAAAGAGCTACTCCAAACCATGTTGTATTTAGAGTTCCAAATTCATCTATCTATATAGGGGAGAACAGACGGAAACCTAAATATAAAAACTGCTACTGTACACGAACGCTTCAACCTAGAAGAACTAAATTTGGTGAGCCAAGTGGGATTTGTGTACTGATCATTATCAACAAGTATCCTAAAGATTGGGTGAAAAAATATTTGCTTGTATTTCGGAAAATCGTTATTTCTTAGAAGCTTGGCAACCCCTCTCAATGAAAGTGCTTTTCCACAGTCTGTGCCTAGGGCTACTTGAAGAGGAAACAAACCATAGAGACAAAACTGAGAACTCCTTTATTTTGTCAAGTTTCAAGGAGCTACTACAAAGCATGTTGGATTTATAGTTCCAAATTCATCTTTCTATATAGGAGAGAACAAAGGGAAACCTAAATATAAAAACTGCTACTGTAGACGAACGCTTCAACCTAGAAGAACAAAATTTGGTAAGCCAAGTGGGATTTGTATACTAATCATTACCACCAAGTATCATCAAGTTTGGGTGAAAAAATATTTGCTGGTATTTCCGAAACTCGTTATTTCTTAGAAGATTGGCAACCCATCTCAATGAAACTGCTTTCCACAGTCTGTGCCTAGGGCTACTTGAAGAGGAAACAAACCATAGAGACAAATCTGAGAACTCCTTTATTTTGTCAAGTTTCAAAGAGCTACTACAAACCATGTTGGATTTAGAGTTCCAAATTCATCTACCTATATAGTAGAGAACAGAGAGAAACGTAAATATAAAAACTGCTACTGTAGACGAACGCTTCAACCTAGAAGAACAAAATTTGTTGACCCAAGTGGGATTTGTGTACTGATCATTACCACCACGTATCAACAAGATTGTGTGAAAAAATATTTGCTGGTATTTCGGAAACTCGTTATTTCTTAGAACATTGCAACCCATCTCAATGAAAGTGCTTTCCACAGTCTGTGCCTAGGGCTACATGAAGAGGAAACAAACCATAGTGACAAAACTGAGAACGCCTTTATTTTGTCAAGTTTCAAGGAGCTACTACAAACCATGTTGGATTTAGAGTTCCAAATTCATCTTTCTATATAGGAGAGAACAGAGGGAAACCGAAATATAAAAACTGCTACTGTAGACGAACGCTTCAACCTAGAAGAACAAAATTTGGTAAGCCAAGTGGGATTTGTATACTAATCATTACCACCAAGTATCATCAAGTTTGGGTGAAAAAATATTTGCTGGTATTTCCGAAACTCGTTATTTCTTAGAAGCTTGGCAACCCATCTCAATGAAAGTGCTTTCCACAGTCTGTGCCTAGGGCTACTTGAAGAGGAAACAAACCATAGAGACAAATCTGAGAACTCCTTTATTTTGTCAAGTTTCAAAGAGCTACTACAAACCATATTGGATTTAGAGTTCCAAATTCATCTATCTATATAGGAGAGAACAGAGAGAAACCTAAATATAAAGACTGCTACTGTAGACGAACGCTTCAACCTAGAAGACGAAATTTGGTGAGCCAAGTGGGATTTGTGTACTGATCATTACCACCAAGTATCAACAAGATTGCGTGAAAAAATATTTGCTGGTATTTCGGAAACTCGTTATTTCTTAGAAGCTTGACAACCCATCTCAATGAAAGTGCTTTCCACAGTCTGTGCCTAGGGCTACTTGAAGAGGAAACAAATCATAGAGACAAAACTGAGATCTCCTTTATTTTGTCAAGTTTCAAAGAGCTACTACAAACCATGTTGGATTTAGTGTTCCAAATTTATCTATCTATTTATGAGAGAACAGAGTGAAACCTAAATACAAAAACTGCTACTGTAGACGAACGCTTCAACCTAGAAGAACAAAATTTTGTGAGCCAAGTGGGACTTGTGTACTGATCATTACCACCAAGTATCATCAAGATTGGGTGAAAAAATATTTGCTGGTATTTCGGAAACTCGTTATTTCTTAGAAGCTTGGCAACCCCTCTCAATGAAATTGCTTTACACAGTCTGTGCCTAGGGCTACTTGAAGAGGAAACAAACCATAGAGACAAAACTGAGAACTCCTTTATTTTGTCAAGTTTTAAAGAGCTACTACAAACCATGTTGGATTTAGAGTTCCAAATTCATCTATCTGTATAGGAGAGCACAGAGGGAAACCTAAATATAAAAACTGCTACTGTACACGAAAGCTTCAAACTAGAAGAACAAAATTTGGTGAGCCAAGTGGGATTTGTGTACTGATCATTAGCAACAAGTATCATCAAGATTGGGTGAAAAAATATTTGCTGGTATTTCGGAAACTCGTTATTTCTTAGAAGCTTGGCAACCCCTCTCAATGAAAATGCTTTTCCACAGTCTGTGCCTAGGACTACTTGAAGAGGAAACAAACCATAGAGACAAAACTGAGAACTCCTTTATTTTGTCAAGTTTCAAGGAGCTACTACAAATCATGTTGGATTTAGAGTTCCAAATTCATCTATCTATATGGGAGAGAACAGAGGAACACCTAAATATAAAACCTGCTACTGTAGACGAACGCTTCAACCTAGAAGATCAAAATTTGGTAAGCCAAGTTGGATTAGTGTACTGATCATTACCACCAAGTATTATCAAGATTGGGTGAAAAAATATTTGCTGGTATTTGGAAACTCGTTATTTCGTAGAAGCTTGGCAACCCCTCTCAATGAAAGTGCTATACACAGTCTGTGCGTAGGGCTACTTGAAGAGGAAACAAACCATAGAGACAAAACTGAGAACTCCTTTATTTTGTCAAGTTTCAAAGAGCTACTACAAACCATGTTGGATTTAGAGTTCCAAATTCATCTATCTGTATAGGAGAGAACAGAGGGAAACTTAAATATAAAAACTGCTACTGTAGACGAACGCTTCAACCTAGAAGAACAAAATTTGGTGAGCCAGGTGGGATTTGTGTACTGATGATTACCACCAAGTATCAACAAGGTTGTGTGAAAAAATATATGCTGGTATTTCGGAAACTCGTTATTTCTTAGAAGCTTGGCAACCCATCTCAATGAAAGTGCTTTCCACAGTCTGTGCCTAGGGCTACTTTAAGAGGAAACAATCCATAGAGACAAAACTGAGAACTCCTTTATTTTGTCAAGTTTCAAAGAGCTACTACAAACCATGTTGGATTTAGAGTTCCAAATTCATCTATCTGTGTAGGAGAGAACAGAGGGAAACCTAAATATAAAAACTGCTACTGTACACGAACGCTTCAACCTAGAAGAACTAAATTTGGTGAGCCAAGTGGGATTTGTGTACTGATCATTAGCAACAAGTATCATCAAGATTGGGTGAAAAAATATTTGCTGGTATTTCGGAAACTCGTTATTTCTTAGAAGCTTGGCAACCCCTCTCAATGAAAGTGCTTTTCCACAGTCTGTGCCTAGGGCTATTTGAAGAGGAAACAAACCATAGAGACAAAGCTGAGAACTCCTTCATTTTGTCAAGTTTCAAGGAGCTACTACAAAGCATACTGGATTTCGAGTTCCAAATTCATCCATCTATATAGGAGAGAACAAAGAGAAACCTAAATATAAAAACTGCTACTGTAGACGAACGCTTCAAACTAGAAGAACAAAATTTGGTGAGCCAAGTGGGATTTGTGTGCTGATCATTACCACCAAGTATCAACAAGATTGTGTGAAAAAATATTTGCTGGTATTTCGGAAACTCGTTATTTCTTAGAAGCTTGGCAACCCATCTCAATGAAAGTGCTTTCCACAGTCTGTGCCTAGGGCTACTTTAAGAGGAAACAAACCATTCAGACAAAACTGAAAACTCCTTTATTTTATCAAGTTTCAAAGAGCTACTACAAACCATGTTGGATTTAGAGTTCCCAATTCATCTATCTATATAGGAAAGAACAGAAGGAAACCTAAATATAAAAACTGCTACTGTAGACGAACGCTTCAACCTAGGAGAACAAAATGTGGTGAGCCAAGTGGGATTTGTGTACTGATCACTACCACCAAGTATCATCAAGATTGGGTGAAAAAATATTTGCTGGTATTTCGGAAACTCGTTATTTCTTAGAAGCTTGGCAACCCATCTCAATGAAAGTGCTTTTCCACAGTGTGTGCCTAGTGCTACTTGAAGAGGAAACAAACCATAGAGACAAAACTGAGAACTCCTTTATTTTGTCAAGTATCAAAGAGCTACTACAAACCATGTTGGATTTAGAGTTCCAATTTCATCTTTCTATATAGGAGAGAAAAGAGGGAAACCTAAATATAAAAACTGCTACTGGAGACGAACGCTTCAACCTAGAAGAACAAAATTTGATAAGCCAAGTGGGATTTGTGTACTGATCATTACCACCAAGTATTATCAAGATTGGGTGAAAAAATATTTGCTGGTATTTCGGAAACTCGTTATTTCGTAGAAGCTTGGCAACCCCTCTCAATGAAAGTGCTTTCCACAGTCTTTGCCTAGGGCTACTTGAAGAGGAAACAAACCATAGAGACAAATCTGAGAACTCCTTTATTTTGTCAAGTTTCAAAGAGCTACTACAAACCATGTTGGATTTAGAGTTCCAAATTCATCTATCTGTGTAGGAGAGAACAGAGGGAAACCTAAATATAAAAACTGCTACTGTACACGAACGCTTCAACCTAGAAGAAGTAAATTTGGTGAGCCAAGTGGGATTTGTGTACTGATCATTAGCACCAAGTATCTTCAAGATTGGGTGAAAAAATATTTGCTGGTATTTCGGAAACTCGTTATTTCTAAAAATCTTGGCAACCCCTCTCAATGAAAGTGCTTTTCCACAGTCTGTGCCTAGGGCTACTTTAAGAGGAAATAAACCATAGAGACAAAACTGAGAACTCCTTTATTTTGTCAAGTTTCAAGGAGCTACTACAAAGCATGTTGGATTTATAGTTCCAAATTCATCTATCTATATAGGAGAGAACAGAGGGAAACCTAAATATAAAAACTGCTACTGTAGATGAACGCTTCAACCTAGAAGAACAAAATTTGGTGAGCCAAGTGGGATTTGTGTACTGATCATTACCACCAAGTATCATCAAGATTGGGTGAAAAAATAATTGCTGGTATTTCAGAAACTCGTTATTTCTTAGAAGCTTGGCAACCCCTCTCAATGAAAGTGCTTTTCCACAGTGTGTGCCTAGTGCTACTTGAAGAGGAAACAAACCATAGAGACAAAACTGAGAACTCCTTTATTTTGTCAAGTTTCAAAGAGCTACTACAAACCATGTTGGATTTAGAGTTCCAAATTCATCTATCTATACAGGAGAGAACAGAGGGAAACCTAAATATAAAAACTGCTACTGTAGACGAACGCTTCAACCTAGAAGAACAAAATTTGGTGAGCCAAGTGGGATCTGTGTACTGATCATTAGCAACAAGTATCATCAAGATTGGGTGAAAAAATATTTGCTGGTACTTCGGAAACTCGTTATTTCTTAGAAGCTTGGCAACCCCTCTCAATGAAAGTGCTTTTCCAGAGTCTGCGCCTAGGGCTACTTGAAGAGGAAACAAACCATAGAGACAAAACTGAGAACTCCTTTATTTTGTCAAGTTTCAAAGAGCTACTACAAACCATGTTGGATTTAGAGTTCCAAATTCATCTATATATATATGAGAGAACAGAGTGAAACCTAAATATAAAAACGACTACTGTAGACGAACGCTTCAAACTAGAAGAACAAAATTTGGTGAGCCAACTGGGATCTGTGTACTGATCATTCCCACCAAGTATCATCAAGTTTGGGTGAAAAAATATTTGGTGGTATTTCGGAAACTCGTTATTTCTTAGAAGCTTGGCAACACCTCTCAATGAAAGTGGTTTTCCACAGTCTGTGCCTAGGGCTATTTGAAGAGGAAACAAACCATAGAGACAAATCTCAGAACTTCTTCATTTTGTCAAGTTTCATAGAGCTACTACAAACCATGTTGGATTTAGAGTTCCAAATTCATCTATCAATATATGAGAGAACAGAGTGAAACCTAAATATAAAAACTGCTACTGTAGACGAACGCTTCAACCTAGAAGAACAAAATTGGTGGAGCCAAGTGGGATCTGTGTACCGATCTTTAGCAACATGTATCATCAAGATTGGGTGAAAAAATATTTGCTGGTATTTCGGAAACTCGTTATTTCCTAGAAGCTTGGCAACCCTTCTCAATTAAAGTTCTTTTCCACAGTCTGTGCCTAGGCCTCTTGAAGAGGAAACAAACCATAGAGAAAAAACTCAGAACTCCTTTATTTTGTCAAGTTTCAAAGAGCTACTACAAACCATGTTGGATTTATAGTTCCAAATTCATCTATCTATATATGAGAGAACAGAGTGAAACCTAAATATAAAAACTGCTACTGTAGACGAACGCTTCAACCTAGAAGAACAAAATTTGGTGAGCCAAATGGGATATGTGTACTGATCATTACCACCAAGTATCATCAAGATTGGGTGAAAAAATATTTGCTGGTATTTTGGAAACTCGTTATTTCTTAGAAACTTGGCAACCCATCTCAATGAAAGTGCTTTTCCACAGTCTGTGCCTAGGGATACTTGAAGAGGAAACAAACAATAGAGACAAAACTGAGAACTCCTTTATTTTGTCAAGTTTCAAAGAGCTACTACAATCCATGTTGGATTTAGAGTTCCAAAATCATCTATCTATATAGGAGAGAACAGAGAGAAACCTAAATATAAAAACTGCTACTGTAGACGAACGCTTCAACCTAGAAGAACAAAATTGGGTGAGCCAATTGGGATTTGTGTACTGATCATTACCACCAAGTATCATCAAGATTGGGTGAAAAAATATTTGCTGGTATTTCGGAAACTTGTAATTTCTTAGAAGCTTGGCAAACTCTCTCAATGAAAGTGCTTTTCCACAGTCTGTGCCTAGGCCTACTTGAAGAGGAAACAAACCATAGAGACAAAACTGAGAACTCCTTTATTTTGTCAAGTTTCAAAGAGCTACTACAAACCAAGTTGGATTTAGAGTTCCAAATTCATATGTCTATATAGGAGAGAACAGAGGGAAACCTAAATATAAAAACTGCTACTGTAGGCGAACGCTTCAACCTAGAAGAACACAATTTGGTGAGCCAAGTGGGATTTGTGTACTGATCATTAGCACCAAGTATCATCAAGATTGGGTGAAAAAATATTTGCTGGTATTTCGGAAACTCGTTATTTCTTAGAAGCTTGGCAACCCCTCTCAATGAAAGTGCTTTTCCACAGTGTGTGCCTAGTGCTAATTGAAGAGGAAACAATCTCTAGAGACAAAACTGAGAACTCCTTTATTTTGTCAAGTTTCAAAGAGCTACTACAAACCATGTTGGATTTAGAGTTCCAAATTCATCTATCTATATATGAGAGAACAGAGTGAAACCTAAATATAAAAACAGCTACTGTAGGCGAACGCTTCAACCTAGAAGAACAAAATTTGGTGAGCCAAGTGGGTACTGTGTACTGATCGTTACCACCAAGTATCATCAAGATTGGGTGAAAAAATATTTGCTGACATTTCGGAAACTCGTTATTTCTTAGAAGCTTGGCGACCCCTCTCAATGAAAGTGGTTTTCCACAGTCTGTGCCTAGTGCTACTTGAAGATGAAACAAACCATAGAGACAAAACTCAGAATTCTTTATTTTGTCAAGTTTCAAAGAGCTACTACAAACCATGTTGGATTTAGAGTTCCAAATTCATCTCTCTATATATGAGAGAACAGAGTGAAACCTAAATATAAAAACTGCTACTGTCGACGAACGCTTCAACCTAGAAGAACAAAATTTGGTGAGCCAAGTGGGATCTGTGTACTGATCATTCCCACCAAGTATCATCAAGATTGGGTGAAAAAATATTTGCTGGTATTTCGGAAACTCGTTATTTCTTAGAAGCTTGGCACCCCTCTCAATGAAAGTGCTTTTCCACAGTCTGTGCCTAGGGCTACTTGAAGAGGAAACAACCATAGAGACAAAACTGAGAACTCCTTTATTTTGTCAAGTTTCAAAGAGCTACTACAAACCATGTTGTATTTAGAGTTCCAAATTCATCTATTTATATATGAGAGAACAGAGTGAAACCTAAATATAAAAACTGCTACTGTAGACGAACGCTTCAACCTAGAAGAACAAAATTTGGTGAACCATGTAGGATTTGTGTACTGACCATTACCACCATGTATCATCAAGATTGGGTGAAAAAATATTTGCTGGTATTTCGGAAACTTGTAATTTCTTAGAAGCTTGGCAAACTCTCTCAATGAAAATGCTTTTCCACAGTCTGTGCCTAGGGCTACTTGAAGAGGAAACAAACCGTAGAGACAAAACTGAGAACTCCTTTTTTTGTCAAGATTCAAAGAGCTACTACAAACCATGTTGGATTTAGAGTTCCAAATTCATATATCTATATAGGAGAGAACAGAGGGAAACCTAAATATAAAAACTTCTACTATAGGCGAACACTTCAACCTAGAAGAACACAATTTGGTGAGCCAAGTGGGATTTGTGTACTGATCATTAGCAACCAGTATCATCAACATTGGGTGAAAAAATATTTGCTGGGACTTCGGAAACTCGTAATTTCTTAGAAGCTTGGCCACCCCTCTCAATGAAAGTGCTTTTCCACTGTCTGCGCCTAGGTCTACTTGAAGAGGAAACAAACCATAGAAACGAAACTCAGAACTCCTTTATTTTGTCAAGTTTCAATGAGCTACTACAAACCAAGTTGGATTTAGAGTTCCAAATTCATCTATCTATATATGAGAGAACAGAATGAAACGTAAATATAAAAACGGCTACTGTAGACGAACGCTTCAACCCAGAAGAACAAAATTTGGTGAGCCACGTGGATTTGTGTACTGATCATTAGCAACAAGTATCATCAAGATTGGGTGAAAAATATATGCTGGTATTTCGGAAACTCGTTATTTCTTAGAAGCTTGGCAACACCTCTCAATGAAAGTGGTTTTCCACAGTCTGTGCCTAGGGCTATTTGAAGAGGAAACAAACCATAGAGACAAATCTCAGAACTCCTTCATTTTGTGAAGTTTCATAGAGCTACTACAAACCATGTTGGATTTAGAGTTCCAAATTCATCTATCAATATATGAGAGAACAGAGTGAAACCTAAATATAAAAACTGCTACTGTAGACGAACGCTTCAACCTAGAAGAACAAAATTGGTGGAGCCAAGTGGGATCTGTGTACTGATCTTTAGCAACATGTATCATCAAGATTGGGTGAAAAAATATTTGCTGGTATTTCGGAAACTCGTTATTCCTAGAAGCTTGGCAACCCTTCTCAATTAAAGTTCTTTTCCACAGTCTGTGCCTAGGCCTCTTGAAGAGGAAACAAACCATAGAGAAAAAACTCAGAACTCCTTTATTTTGTCAAGTTTCAAAGAGCTACTACAAACCATGTTGGATTTATAGTTCCAAATTCATCTATCTATATATGAGAGAACAGAGTGAAACCTAAATATAAAAACTGCTACTGTAGACGAACGCTTCAACCTAGAAGAACAAAATTTGGTGAGCCAAATGGGATATGTGTACTGATCATTACCACCAAGTATCATCAAGATTGGGTGAAAAAATATTTGCTGGTATTTTGGAAACTCGTTATTTCTTAGAAACTTGGCAACCCATCTCAATGAAAGTGCTTTTCCACAGTCTGTGCCTAGGGATACTTGAAGAGGAAACAAACAATAGAGACAAAACTGAGAACTCCTTTATTTTGTCAAGTTTCAAAGAGCTACTACAATCCATGTTGGATTTAGAGTTCCAAAATCATCTATCTATATAGGAGAGAACAGAGAGAAACCTAAATATAAAAACTGCTACTGTAGACGAACGCTTCAACCTAGAAGAACAAAATTGGGTGAGCCAATTGGGATTTGTGTACTGATCATTACCACCAAGTATCATCAAGATTGGGTGAAAAAATATTTGCTGGTATTTCGGAAACTTGTAATTTCTTAGAAGCTTGGCAAACTCTCTCAATGAAAGTGCTTTTCCACAGTCTGTGCCTAGGCCTACTTGAAGAGGAAACAAACCATAGAGACAAAACTGAGAACTCCTTTATTTTGTCAAGTTTCAAAGAGCTACTACAAACCAAGTTGGATTTAGAGTTCCAAATTCATATGTCTATATAGGAGAGAACAGAGGGAAACCTAAATATAAAAACTGCTACTGTAGGCGAACGCTTCAACCTAGAAGAACACAATTTGGTGAGCCAAGTGGGATTTGTGTACTGATCATTAGCACCAAGTATCATCAAGATTGGGTGAAAAAATATTTGCTGGTATTTCGGAAACTCGTTATTTCTTAGAAGCTTGGCAACCCCTCTCAATGAAAGTGCTTTTCCCAAGTGGTGCCTAGTGCTAATTGAAGAGGAAACAATCTCTAGAGACAAAACTGAGATCTCCTTTATTTTGTCAAGTTTCAAAGAGCTACTACAAGCCATGTTGGATTTAATGTTCCAAATTCATATATCTATATAGGAGAGAACAGAGGGAAACCTAAATATAAAAACTTCTACTGTAGGCCACCGCTTCAACCTTGAAGAACACAATTTGGTGAGCCAGGTGAGATTTGTGTACTGATCATTAGCAACCAGTGTCATCAAGATTGGGTGAAAAAATATTTTCTGGTATTTCAGAAAATCGTTATTTCGTAGAAGCTTGGCAACACCTCTCAATGAAAGTAGTTTTCCACAGTCTGTGCCTAGGGCTACTTGAAGAGGACACAAACCATAGAGACAAAACTGAGAACGCCTTTATTTTGTCAAGTTTCAAAGAGCTACTACAAACCATGTTGGATTTAGAGTTCCAAATTCATCTATCTATACAGGAGAGAACAGAGGGAAACCGAAATATAAAAACTGCTACTGTAGACGAACGCTTCAACCTAGAAGAACAAAATTTGGTGAGCCAAGTGGGATTTTTGTACTGATCATTACCACAAAGTATCATAAAGACTGGGTGAAAAAATATTTGCTGGTATTTTGGAAACTCGTTATTTCTTAGAAGCTTGGCAACCCATCTCAATGAAAGTGCTTCCACAGTCTGTGCCTAGGGCTACTTGAAGACGAAACAAACCATAGAGACAAAACTGAGAACTCCATTATTTTGTCAAGTTTCAAAGAGCTACTACAATCCATGTTGGATTTAGAGTTCCAAATTCATCTATCTATATAGGAGAGAACAGAGAGAAACCTAAATATAAAAACTGCTACTGTAGATGAACGCTTCAACCTAGAAGAAAAAAATTTGGTGAGCCAAGTGGGATTTGTGTACTGATCATTAGCAACAAGTATCATCAAGATTGGGAGAAAAAATATTTGCTGGTATTTCGGAAACTCGTTATTTCTTAGAAGCTTGGCAACCCCTCTCAATGAAAGTGCTTGTCCACAGTGTGTGCCTAGGGCTAATAGAAGAGGAAACAATCCATAGAGACAAAACTGAGAACGCCTTTATTTTGTCAAGTTTCAAAGAGCTACTAAAAACCATGTTAAATTTACAGTTCCAAATTCATCTATCTATACAGGAGAGAACAGAGGGAAACCTAAATATAAAAACTGCTACTGTAGATGAACGCTTCAACCTAGAAGAATAACATTTGGTGAGCCAAGTGGGATTTGTGTACTGATCATTAGCAACAAGTATCATCAAGATTGGGTGAAAAAATATTTGCTGGTATTTCGGAAACTCGTTATTTCTTAGAAGCTTGGCAACCCCTCTCAATGAAACTGCTTTTCCACAGTCTGTGCCTAGGGCTACTTGAAGAGGAAACAAACCATAGAGACAAAACTCAGAACTCCTTTATTTTGTCAAGTTTCAAAGAGCTACTACAAACCATGTTGGATTTAGAGTTCCAAATTCATCTATCTATATATGAGAGAACAGAGTGAATCCTAAATATAAAAACGGCTACTTTAGACGAACGCTTCAACCTAGAAGAACAAAATTTGGTGAGCCAAGTGCGATCTGTGTACTGATCATTACCACCAAGTATCATCAAGATTGGTGAAAAAATATTTGCTGGTATTTCAGAAACTCGTTATTTCTTAGAAGCTTTGCAACCCCTCTCAATGAAAGTGCTTTTCCACAGTCCGTGACTAGGGCTACTTGAAGAGGAAACAAACCATAGAGACAAAACTCAGAACTCCTTTATTTTGTCAAGTTTCAAAGAGCTACTACAAATCATGTTGGATTTAGAGTTCCAAATTCATCTATCTATATATGAGAGAACAGAGGGAAACCTAAATATAAAAACGGCTACTCTAGACGAACGCTTCAACCTAGAAGAATAAAATTTGGTGACCAAGTGGGATCTGTGTACTGATCATTACCACCAAGTATCATCAAGATTGGGTGAAAAAATATTTGCTGGTATTTCGGAAACTCGTTATTTCTTAGAAGCTTGGCAACCCCTCTCAATGAAAGTGCTTTTCCACCAGTGTGTGCCTAGGGCTAATAGAAGAGGAAACAATCCATAGAGACAAAACTGAGAAACGCCTTTATTTTGTCAAGTTTCAAAGAGCTACTAAATACCATGATGGATTTACAGTTCCAAATTCATCTATCTATACAGGAAAGAACAGAGGGAAACCTAAATATAAAAAACTGCTACTGTAGCCAACGCTTCAACCTGGAAGAAACAAAATTTGGTGAGCCAAGTGGGATTTGTGTACTGATCATTACCACAAAGTATCATCAAGACTGGGTGAAAAAATATTTGCTGGTATTTTGGAAACTCGTTATTTCTTAGAAGCTTGGCAACCCATCTCAATGAAAGTGCTTCCACAGTCTGTGCCTAGGGCTACTTGAAGACGAAACAAACCATAGAGACAAAACTGAGAACTCCTTTATTTTTTCAAGTTTCAAAGAGCTACTACGATCCATGTTGGATTTAGAGTTCCACATTCATCTAACTATATATTAGAGAACAGAGAGAAACCTAAATATAAAAACTGCTACTGTAGACGAACGCTTCAACCAAGAAGAACAAATTTGGTGACCCAAGTGGGATTTGTGTACTGATCATTAGCAACAAGTATCATCAAGATTGGGTGAAAAAATATTTGCTGGTATTTAGGAAACTCGTTATTTCTTCGAAGCTTGGCAACCCCTCTCAATGAAAGTGCTTTTCCACAGTCTGTGCCTAGGGCTACTTGAAGAGGAAAAAACCATAGAGACAAAACTGAGAACTCCTTTATTTTGTCAAGTTTCAAAGAGCTACTACAATCCTTGTTGGATTTAGAGTTCCAAAATCATCTATCTATATATGAGAGAACAGAGAGAAACCTAAATATAAAAACTGCTACTGTAGACGAACGCTTCAACCTAGAAGAACAAAATTTGGTGAGCCAAGTGGGATTTGTGTACTGATCATTACCACCAAGTATCATCAAGATTGGGTGAAAAAATAATTGGTGGTATTTTGGAAACTCGTTATTTCTTACAAGCTTGGCAACCCATCTCAATGAAAGTGCTTCCACACACTGTGCCTAGGGCTACTGGAAGAATAAACAAACCATAGAGGACAAAACTGAGAACTCCTTTATTTTGTCAAGTTTCAAAGAGCTACTACAATCCATGTTGGATTTAGAGTTCCAAATTCATCTATCTATATAGGAGAGAACAGAGAGAAACCTAAATATAAAAACTGCTACTGTAGACGAAACGCTTCAACCTAGAAGAACAAATTTGGTGAGCTAAGTGGGATTTGTGTAATGATCATTAACACCAAGTATCATCAAGACTGGGTGAAAAAATATTTGCTGGTATTTTGGAAACTCGTTATTTCTTAGAAGCTTGGCAATCCATCTCAATGAAAGTGCTTTCCACAGTCTGTGCCTAGGGCTACTTGAAGAGGAAACAAACCATAGAGACAAAACTGAGAACTACTTTATTTTGTCAAGTTTCAAAGAGCTACTACAAACCATGTTGGATTTAGAGTTCCAAATTCATCTATCTATATAGGAGAGAACGGAGAGGAAACTAAATATAAAAACTGCTACTGCAGACGAACGCTTCAACCTAGAAGAACAGAATTTGGTGAGCCAAGTGGGGATTTGTGTACTGATCATCAGCAACAATTATCATCAAGATTGGGTGAAAAAATATTTGCTGGTATTTCGGAAACTCGTTATTTCTTAGAAGCAATTAAAGTGCTTTTCCACAGTCTGTGCCTAGGGCTACAAGAAGAGGAAACAAACCGTACAGACAAAACTGAGAACTCCTTTATTTTGTCAAGTTTCAAAGAGCTAGTACAAACCATGTTGGATTTAGAGTTCCAAATTCATCTATCTATATAGGAGAAAACAGAGGGAAACCTAAATATAAAAACTGCTACTGTAGACGAACGCTTCAACCTAGAAGAACAGAATTTGGTGAGCCACGTGGGATTTGTGTACTGATCATCAGCAACAAGTATCATCAAGATTGGCTGAAAAAAATATTTGCTGGTATTTTGGAAACTCGTAATTTCTTAGAAGCTTGGCAACCCCTCTCAATGAAAGTGCTTTTCCACAGTCTGTGCCTAGAGCTACTTGAAGAGGAAACAAACCATAGAGACAAAATTGAGAACTCCTTATTTTGTCAAGTTTCAAAGAGCTACTACAAACCATGTTGGATTTAGAGTTCCAAATTCATCTATCTATATAGGAGAGAACAGAGGGAAACCTAGATATAAAAACTGCTACTGTAGATGAACGCTTCAACCTAGAAGAACAATATTTGGTGAGCCAAGTGGGATTTGTGTACTGATCATTAGCAACAAGTATCATCAAGATTGGGTGAAAAAATATTTGCTGGTATTTCAGAAAATAGTAATTTCTTAAAAGCTTGGCAACCCTCTCAATAAAGTGCTTTTCCACAGTCTGTGACTAGGGCTACTTGAAGAGGAAACAAACCATACAGACAAAACTGAGAACTCCTTTATTTTGTCAAGTTTCAAAGAGCTAGTACAAACCATGTTGGATTTAGAGTTCCAAATTAATCTATCTATATAGGGGAGAACAGAGGGAAACCTAAATATAAAAACTGCTACTGTAGACGAACGCTTCAACCTAGAAGAACAAAATTTGGTGAGCCAAGTGGGATTTGTGTACTGATCATTACCACCAAGTATCATCAAGATTGGGTGAAAAAATATTTGATGGTATTTCGGAAACTCGTAATTTCTTAGAAGCTTGGCAACCCCTCTCAATGAAAGTGCTTTTCCACAGTGTGTGCCTAGTGCTACTTGAAGAGGAAACAAACCATAGAGACAAAACTGAGAACTCCTTTATTTTGTCAAGTTTCAAAGAGCTACTACAAACCATGTTGGATTTACAGTTCCAAATTCATCTATCTTTACAGGAGAGAACAGAGGGAAACCTAAATATAAAAACTGCTACTGTAGACGAACGCTTCAACCTAGAAGAACAAAATTTGGTGAGCCAAGTGGGATCTGTGTACTGATCATTAGCAACAAGTATCATCAAGATTGGGTGAAAAAATATTTGCTGGTACTTCAGAAACTCGTTATTTCTTAGAAGCTTGGCAACCCCTCTCAATGAAAGTGCTTTTCCAGAGTCTGCCCCTAAGGCTACTTGAAGAGGAAACAAACCATAGAGACAAAACTGAGAACTCCTTTATTTTGTCAAGTTTCAAAGAGCTACTACAAACCATGTTGGATTTATAGTTCCAAATTCATCTATATATATATGAGAGAACAGAGTGAAACCTAAATATAAAAACGACTACTGTAGACTAACGCTTCAAACTAGAAGAACAAAATTTGGTGAGCCAACTGGGATCTGTGTACTGATCATTCCCACCAAGTATCATCAAGTTTGGGTGAAAAAATATTTGGTGGTATTTCGGAAACTCGTTATTTCTTAGAAGCTTGGCAACACCTCTCAATGAAAGTGGTTTTCCACAGTCTGTGCCTAGGGCTATTTGAAGAGGAAACAAACCATAGAGACAAATCTCAGAACTCCTTTATTTTGTCAAGTTTCATAGAGCTACTACAAACCATGTTGGATTTGGAGTTCCAAATTCATCTATCTATATATGAGAGAACAGAGTGAAACCTAAATATAAAAACTGCTACTGTAGACGAACGCTTCAACCTAGAAGAACAAAATTGGTGGAGCCAAGTGGGATCTGTGTACTGATCTTTAGCAACATGTATCATCAAGATTGGGTGAAAAAATATTTGCTGGTATTTCGGAAACTCGTTATTTCTTAGAAGCTTGGCAACACTTCTCAATTAAAGTTCTTTTCCACAGTCTGTGCCTAGGCCTCTTGAAGAGGAAACAAACCATAGAGACAAAACTCAGAACTCCTTTATTTTGTCAAGTTTCAAAGAGCTACTACAAACCATGTTGGATTTATAGTTCCAAATTCATCTATCTATATATGAGAGAACAGAGTGAAACCTAAATATAAAAACTGCTACTGTAGACGAACGCTTCAACCTAGAAGAACAAAATTTGGTGAGCCAAATGGGATCTGTGTACTGATCATTACCACCAAGTATCATCAAGATTGGGTGAAAAAATATTTGCTGGTATTTTGGAAACTCGTTATTTCTTAGAAACTTGGCAACCCATCTCAATGAAAGTGCTTTTCCACAGTCTGTGCCTAGGGATACTTGAAGAGGAAACAAACAATAGAGACAAAACTGAGAACTCCTTTATTTTGTCAAGTTTCAAAGAGCTACTACAATCCATGTTGGATTTAGAGTTCCAAAATCATCTATCTATATAGGAGAGAACAGAGAGAAACCTAAATTTAAAAACTGCTACTGTAGACGAACGCTTCAACCTAGAAGAACAAAATTGGGTGAGCCAATTGGGATTTGTGTACTGATCATTACCACCAAGTATCATCAAGATTGGGTGAAAACATATTTGCTGGTATTTCGGAAAATTGTAATTTCTTAGAAGCTTGGCAAACTCTCTCAATGAAAGTGCTTTTCCACAGTCTGTGCCTAGGGCTACTTGAAGAGGAAACAAACCATAGAGACAAAACTGAGAACTCCTTTATTTTGTCAAGTTTCAAAGAGCTACTACAAATCATGTTGGATTTAGAGTTCCAAATTCATATGTCTATATAGGAGAGAACAGAGGGAAACCTAAATATAAAAACTGCTACTGTAGGCGAACGCTTCAACCTAGAAGAACACAATTTGGTGAGCCACGTGGGATTTGTGTACTGATCATTAGCACCAAGTATCATCAAGATTGGGTGAAAAAATATTTGCTGGTATTTCGGAAACTCGTTATTTCTTAGAAGCTTGGCAACCCCTCTCAATGAAAGTGCTTTTCCAAAGTGTGTGCCTAGTGCTAATTGAAGAGGAAACAATCTCTAGAGACAAAACTGAGAACTCCTTTATTTTGTCAAGTTTCAAAGAGCTACTACAAACCATGTTGGATTTAGAGTTCCAAATTCATCTATCTATATATGAGAGAACAGAGTGAAACCTAAATATAAAAACAGCTACTGTAGGCGAACGCTTCAACCTAGAAGAACAAAATTTGGTGAGCCAAGTGGGTACTGTGTACTGATCGTTACCACCAAGTATCATCAAGATTGGGTGAAAAAATATTTGCTGACATTTCGGAAACTCGTTATTTCTTAGAAGCTTGGCGACCCCTCTCAATGAAAGTGGTTTTCCACAGTCTGTGCCTAGGGCTACTTGAAGATGAAACAAACCATAGAGACAAAACTCAGAATTCTTTATTTTGTCAAGTTTCAAAGACCTACTACAAACCATGTTGGATTTAGAGTTCCAAATTCATCTCTCTATATATGAGAGAACAGAGTGAAACCTAAATATAAAAACTGCTACTGTCGACGAACGCTTCAACCTAGAAGAACAAAATTTGGTGAGCCAAGTGGGATCTGTGTACTGATCATTCCCACCAAGTATCATCAAGATTGGGTGAAAAAATATTTGCTGGTATTTCGGAAACTCGTTATTTCTTAGAAGCTTTGCAACCCCTCTCAATGAAAGTGCTTTTCCACAGTCTGTGCCTAGGGCTACTTGAAGAGGAAACAACCATAGAGACAAAACTGAGAACTCCTTTATTTTGTCAAGTTTCAAAGAGCTACTACAAACCATGTTGGATTTAGAGTTCCAAATTCATCTATCTATATATGAGAGAACAGAGTGAAACCTAAATATAAAAACTGCTACTGTAGACGAACGCTTCAACCTAGAAGAACAAAATTTGGTGAGCCAAGTGCGATCTGTGTACTGATCATTACCACCAAGTATCATCAAGATTGGGTGAAAAAATATTTGCTGGTATTTCGGGAACTCGTAATTTCTTAGAAGCTTGGCAACCCCTCTCAATGAAAGTGTTTTTCCACAGTCTGTGCCTAGTGCTAATTGAAGAGGAAACAATCCATAGAGACAAAACTGAGAACTCCTTTATTTTGTCAGGTTTCAAAGAGCTACTACAAACCATGTTGGATTTAGAGTTCCAAATTCATCTATCTATACAGGAGAGAGCAGAGGGAAACCTAAATATAAAAACTGCTACTGTAGACGAACGCTTCAACCTAGAAGAACAAAATATGGTGAGCCAAGTGGGATTTGTGTACTGATCATTAGCAACAAGTATCATCAAGATTGGGTGAAAAAATATTTGCTGGTACTTCGGAAACTCGTTATTTTTTAGAAGCTTGGCAACCCCTCTGAATGAAAGTGCTTTTCCACAGTCTGCGCCTATGGCTACTTGAAGAGGAAACAAACCATAGAGACAAAACTCAGAACTCCTTTATTTTGTCAAGTTTCAAAGAGCTACTACAAACCATGTTGGATTTAGAGTTCCAAATTCATCTATCTATATAGGAGAGAACAGAGAGAAACCTAAATATAAAAACGGCTACTGTAGACGAACGCTTCAACCTAGAAGAACAAAATTTGGTGAGCCAAGTGGGTACTGTGTACTGATCATTACCACCAAGTATCATCAAGATTGGGTGAAAAAATATTTGCTGATATTTCGGAAACTCGTTATTTCTTAGAAGCTACGCAACCCCTCTCAATGAAAGTGGTTTTCTACAGTCTGTGCCTAGGGCTACTTAAAGAGGAAACAAACCATAGAGACAAAACTGAGATCTCCTTTATTTTGTCAAGTTCCAAAGAGCTACTACAATCCATGTTGGATTTAGAGTTCCAAATTCATCTCTCTATATAGGAGAGAACAGAGAGAAACCTAAATATAAACACTGCTACTGTAGACGAACGCTTCAACCTAGAAGAACAAAATTTGGTGAGCCATGTGGGATTTGTGTACTGATCATTACCACCATGTATCATCAAGATTGGGTGAAAAAATATTTGCTGGTATTTCGGAAACTTGTAATTTCTTAGAAGCTTGGCAAACTCTCTCAATGAAAATGCTTTTCCACAGTCTGTGCCTAGGGCTACTTGAAGAGGAAACAAACCGTAGAGACAAAACTGAGAACTCCTTTTTTTTGTCAAGATTCAAAGAGCTACTACAAACCATGTTGGATTTAGAGTTCCAAATTCATATATCTATATAGGAGAGAACAGAGGGAAACCTAAATATAAAAACTTCTACTATAGGCGAACACTTCAACCTAGAAGAACACAATTTGGTGAGCCAAGTGGGATTTGTGTACTGATCATTAGCAACCAGTATCATCAACATTGGGTGAAAAAATATTTGCTGGTACTTCGGAAACTCGTAATTTCTTAGAAGCTTGGCCACCCCTCTCAATGAAAGTGCTTTTCCACTGTCTGCGCCTAGGGCTACTTGAAGAGGAAACAAACCATAGAAACAAAACTCAGAACTCCTTTATTTTGTCAAGTTTCAATGAGCTACTACAAACCAAGTTGGATTTAGAGTTCCAAATTCATCTATCTATATATGAGAGAACAGAATAAAACCTAAATATAAAAACGGCTACTGTAGATGAACGCTTCAACCCAGAAGAACAAAATTTGGTGAGCCACGTGGATTTGTGTACTGATCATTAGCAACAAGTATCATCACGATTGGGTGAAAAAATATATGCTGGTATTTCGGAAACTCGTTATTTCTTAGAAGCTTGGCAACCCCTCTCAATGAAAGTTCTTTTTCACAGTCTGTGCCTAGAGCTACTTGAAGAGGAAACAAACCATAGAGACAAAATTGAGATCTCCTTTACTTTGTCAAGTTTCAAAGAGCTACTACAAACCATGTTGGATTTAGAGTTCCAAATTCATCTATCTATACAGGAGAGAACAGAGCGAAACCTAAATATAAAAACTGCTACTGTACACGAACGCTTCAACCTAGAAGAACAAAATTTGGTGAGCCAAGTGGGACTTGTGTACTGATCATTACCACCAAGTATCATCAAAATTGTGTGAAAAAATATTTGCTGGTATTTCGGAAACTCGTAATTTCTTAGAAGCTTGGCAACCCCTCTCAATGAAAGTGCTTTTCCACAGTCTGTGCCTAGAGCTACTTGAAGAGGAAACAAACCATAGAGACAAAACTGAGATCTCCTTTATTTTGTCAAGTTTCAAAGAGCTACTACAAGCCATGTTAGATTTAGTGTTCCAAATTCATATATCTATATAGGAGAGAACAGAGGGAAACCTAAATATAAAAACTTCTACTGTAGGCCACCGCTTCAACCTAGAAGAACACAATTTGGTGAGCCAGGTGAGATTTGTATACTGATCATTAGCAACCAGTATCATCAAGATTGGGTGAAAAAATATTTGCTGGTATTTCAGATAATCGTTATTTCGTAGAAGCTTGGCAACACCTCTCAATGAAAGTAGTTTTCCACAGTCTGTGCCTAGGGCTACTTGAAAAGGACACAAACCATAGAGACAAAACTGAGAACGCCTTTATTTTCTCAAGTTTCAAAGAGCTACTACAAACCATGTTGGATTTAGAGTTCCAAATTCATCTATCTATACAGGAGAGAACAGAGGGAAACCGAAATATAAAAACTGCTACTGTAGACGAACGCTTCAACCTAGAAGAACAAAATTTGGTGAGCCAAGTGGGATTTGTGTACTGATCATTACCACAAAGTATCATAAAGGACTGGGTGAAAAAATATTTGCTGGTATTTTGGAAACTCGTTATTTCTTAGAAGCTTGGCAACCCATCTCAATGAAAGTGCTTCCACAGTCTGTGCCTAGGTCTACTTGAAGACGAAACAAACCATAGAGACAAAACTGAGAACTCCTTTATTTTGTCAAGTTTCAAAGAGCTACTACAATCCATGTTGGATTTAGAGTTCCAAATTCATCTATCTATATAGGAGAGAACAGAGAGAAACCTAAATATAAAAACTGCTACTGTAGACGAACGCTTCAACCTAGAAGAACAAAATTTGGTGAGCTAAGTGGGATTTGTGTAATGATCATTAACACCAAGTATCATCAAGACTGGGTGAAAAAATATTTGCTGGTATTTTGGAAACTCGTTATTTCTTAGAAGCTTGGCAATCCATCTCAATGAAAGTGCTTTCCACAGTCTGTGCCTAGGGCTATTTGAAGAGTAAACAAACCATAGAGACAAAACTGAGAACTACTTTATTTTGTCAAGTTTCAAAGAGCTACTACAAACCATGTTGGATTTAGAGTTCCAAATTCATCTATCTATATAGGAGAGAACAGAGAGGAAACTAAATATAAAAACTGCTACTGTAGACGAACGCTTCAACCTAGAAGAACAGAATTTGGTGAGCCAAGTGGGATTTGTGTACTGGTCATCAGCAACAAGTATCATCAAGATTGGGTGAAAAAATATTTGCTGGTATTTCGGAAACTCGTTATTTCTTAGAAGCTTGGCAACCGCTCTCAATTAAAGTGCTTTTCCACAGTCTGTGCCTAGGGCTACAAGAAGAGGAAACAAACCGTACAGACAAAACTGAGAACTCCTTTATTTTGTCAAGTTTCAAAGGGCTAGTACAAACCATGTTGGATTTAGAGTTCCAAATTCATCTATCTCTATAGGAGAGAACAGAGGGAAACCTAAATATAAAAACTGCTACTGTAGACGAACGCTTCAACCTAGAAGAATAAAATTTGGTGAGCCACGTGGGATTTGTGTACTGATCATTAGCAACAAGTATCATCAAGATTGGGTGAAAAAATATTTGCTGGTATTTCGGAAACTCGTTATTTCTTAGAAGCTTGGCAACCCCTCTCAATGAAACTGCTTTTCCACAGTCTGTGCCTAGGGCTACTTGAAGAGGAAACAAACCATAGAGACAAAACTCAGAACTCCTTTATTTTGTCAAGTTTCAAAGAGCTACTACAAACCATGTTGGATTTAGAGTTCCAAATTCATCTATCTATATATGAGAGAACAGAGGGAAACCTAAATATAAAAACGGCTACTGTAGACGAACGCTTCAACCTAGAAGAATAAAATTTGGTGACCAAGTGGGATCTGTGTACTGATCATTACCACCAAGTATCATCAAGATTGGGTGAAAAAATATTTGCTGGTATTTCGGAAACTCGTTATTTCTTAGAAGCTTGGCAACCCATCTCAATGAAAGTGCTTCCACAGTCTGTGCCTAGGGCTACTTGAAGACGAAACAAACCATAGAGACAAAACTGAGAACTCCTTTATTTTTTCAAGTTTCAAAGAGCTACTACAATCCATGTTGGATTTAGAGTTCCACATTCATCTAACTATATATTAGAGAACAGAGAGAAACCTAAATATAAAAACTGCTACTGTAGACGAACGCTTCAACCAAGAAGAACAAAATTTGGTGACCCAAGTGGGATTTGTGTACTGATCATTAGCAACAAGTATCATCAAGATTGGGTGAAAAAATATTTGCTGGTATTTAGGAAACTCGTTATTTCTTAGAAGCTTGGCGACCCCTCTCAATGAAAGTGGTTTTCCACAGTCTGTGCCTAGGGCTACTTGAAGATGAAACAAACCATAGAGACAAAACTCAGAATTCTTTATTTTGTCAAGTTTCAAAGAGCTACTACAAACCATGTTGGATTTAGAGTTCCAAATTCATCTCTCTATATATGAGAGAACAGAGTGAAACCTAAATATAAAAACTGCTACTGTCGACGAACGCTTCAACCTAGAAGAACAAAATTTGGTGAGCCAAGTGGGTACTGTGTACTGATCATTACCACCAAGTATCATCAAGATTGGGTGAAAAAATATTTGCTGATATTTCGGAAACTCGTTATTTCTTAGAAGCTTGGCAACCCCTCTCAATGAAAGTGGTTTTCTACACTCTGTGCCTAGGGCTACTTGAAGAGGAAACAAACCATAGAGACAAAACTGAGATCTCCTTTATTTTGTCAAGTTCCAAAGAGCTACTACAATCCATGTTGGATTTAGAGTTCCAAATTCATGTCTCTATATAGGAGAGAACAGAGAGAAACCTAAATATAAACACTGCTACTGTAGACGAACGCTTCAACCTAGAAGAACAAAATTTGGTGAGCCATGTGGGATTTGTGTACTGATCATTACCACCATGTATCATCAAGATTGGGTGAAAAAATATTTGCTGGTATTTCGGAAACTTGTAATTTCTTAGAAGCTTGGCAAACTCTCTCAATGAAAATGCTTTTCCACAGTCTGTGCCTAGGGCTACTTGAAGAGGAAACAAACCGTAGAGACAAAACTGAGAACTCATTTTTTTTGTCAAGATTCAAAGAGCTACTACAAACCATGTTGGATTTAGAGTTCCAAATTCATATATCTATATAGGAGAGAACAGAGGGAAACCTAAATATAAAAACTTCTACTATAGGCGAACACTTAAACCTAGAAGAACACAATTTGGTGAGCCAAGTGGGATTTGTGTACTGATCATTAGCAACCAGTATCATCAACATTGGGTGAAAAAATATTTGCTGGGACTTCGGAAACTCGTAATTTCTTAGAAGCTTGGCCACCCCTCTCAATGAAAGTGCTTTTCCACTGTCTGCGCCTAGGTCTACTTGAAGAGGAAACAAACCATAGAAACGAAACTCAGAACTCCTTTATTTTGTCAAGTTTCAATGAGCTACTACAAACCAAGTTGGATTTAGAGTTCCAAATTCATCTATCTATATATGAGAGAACAGAATGAAACGTAAATATAAAAACGGCTACTGTAGACGAACGCTTCAACCCAGAAGAACAAAATTTGGTGAGCCACGTGGATTTGTGTACTGATCATTAGCAACAAGTATCATCAAGATTGGGTGAAAAAATATATGCTGGTATTTCGGAAACTCGTTATTTCTTAGAAGCTTGGCAACCCCTCTCAATGAAAGTTCTTTTTCACAGTCTGTGCCTAGAGCTACTTGAAGAGGAAACAAACCATAGAGACAAAACTGAGAACTCCTTTATTTTGTCAAGTTTCAAAGAGCTACTACAAACCATGTTGGATTTAGAGTTCCAAATTCATCTATCTATACAGGAGAGAGCAGAGGGAAACCTAAATATAAAAACTGCTACTGTAGACGAACGCTTCAACCCAGAAGAACAAAATATGGTGAGCCAAGTGGGATTTGTGTACTGATCATTAGCAACAAGTATCATCAAGATTGGGTGAAAAAATATTTGCTGGTACTTCGGAAACTCGTTATTTTTTAGAAGCTTGGCAACCCCTCTTAATGAAAGTGCTTTTCCACAGTCTGCGCCTAGGGCTACTTGAAGAGGAAACAAACCATAGAGACAAAACTCAGAACTCCTTTATTTTGTAAAGTTTCAAAGAGCTACTACAAACCATGTTGGATTTAGAGTTCCAAATTCATCTATCTATATAGGAGAGAACAGAGAGAATCCTAAATATAAAAACGGCTACTGTAGACGAACGCTTCAACCTAGAAGAACAAAATTTGGTGAGCCATGTGGGATTTGTGTACTGATCATTACCACCATGTATCATCAAGATTGGGTGAAAAAATATTTGCTGGTATTTCGGAAACTTGTAATTTCTTAGAAGCTTGGCAAACTCTCTCAATGAAAATGCTTTTCCACAGTCTGTGCCTAGGGCTACTTGAAGAGGAAACAAACCGTAGAGACAAAACTGAGAACTCCTTTTTTTGTCAAGATTCAAAGAGCTACTACAAACCATGTTGGATTTAGAGTTCCAAATTCATATATCTATATAGGAGAGAACAGAGGGAAACCTAAATATAAAAACTTCTACTATAGGCGAACACTTCAACCTAAAAGAACACAATTTGGTGAGCCAAGTGGGATTTGTGTACTGATCATTAGCAACCAGTATCATCAACATTGGGTGAAAAAATATTTGCTGGTACTTCGGAAACTCGTAATTTCTTAGAAGCTTGGCCACCCCTCTCAATGAAAGTGCTTTTCCACTGTCTGCGCCTAGGGCTACTTGAAGAGGAAACAAACCATAGAAACAAAACTCAGAACTCCTTTATTTTGTCAAGTTTCAATGAGCTACTACAAACCAAGTTGGATTTAGAGTTCCAAATTCATCTATCTATATATGAGAGAACAGAATGAAACCTAAATATAAAAACGGCTACTGTAGACGAACGCTTCAACCCAGAAGAACAAAATTTGGTGAGCCACCTGGATTTGTGTACTGATCATTAGCAACAAGTATCATCAAGATTGGGTGAAAAAATATATGCTGGTATTTCGGAAACTCGTTATTTCTTAGAAGCTTGGCAACCCCTCTCAATGAAAGTTCTTTTTCACAGTCTGTGCCAAGAGCTACTTGAAGAGGAAACAAACCATAGAGACAAAACTGAGATCTCCTTTATTTTGTCAAGTTTCAAAGAGCTACTACAAACCATGTTGGATTTAGAGTTCCAAATTCATCTATCTATACAGGAGAGAACAGAGCGAAACCTAAATATAAAAACTGCTACTGTACACGAACGCTTCAACCTAGAAGAACAAAATTTGGTGAGCCAAGTGGGACTTGTGTACTGATCATTACCACCAAGTATCATCAAAATTGTGTGAAAAAATATTTGCTGGTATTTCGGAAACTCGTTATTTCTTAGAAGCTTGGCAACCCCTCTCAATGAAACTGCTTTTCCACAGTCTGTGCCTAGGGCTACTTGAAGAGGAAACAAACCATAGAGACAAAACTCAGAACTCCTTTATTTTGTCAAGTTTCAAAGAGCTACTACAAACCATGTTGGATTTAGAGTTCCAAATTCATCTATCTATATATGAGAGTACAGAGGGAAACCTAAATATAAAAACGGCTACTGTAGACGAACGCTTCAACCTAGAAGAATAAAATTTGGTGACCAAGTGGGATCTGTGTACTGATCATTACCACCAAGTATCATCAAGATTGGGTGAAAAAATATTTGCTGGTATTTCGGAAACTCGTTATTTCTTAGAAGCTTGGCAACCCATCTCAATGAAAGTGCTTCCACAGTCTGTGCCTAGGGCTACTTGAAGACGAAACAAACCATAGAGACAAAACTGAGAACTCCTTTATTTTTTCAAGTTTCAAAGAGCTACTACAATCCATGTTGGATTTAGAGTTCCACATTCATCTAACTATATATTAGAGAACAGAGAGAAACCTAAATATAAAAACTGCTACTGTAGACGAACGCTTCAACCAAGAAGAACAAAATTTGGTGACCCAAGTGGGATTTGTGTACTGATCATTAGCAACAAGTATCATCAAGATTGGGTGAAAAAATATTTGCTGGTATTTAGGAAACTCGTTATTTCTTAGAAGCTTGGCGACCCCTCTCAATGAAAGTGGTTTTCCACAGTCTGTGCCTAGGGCTACTTGAAGATGAAACAAACCATAGAGACAAAACTCAGAATTCTTTATTTTGTCAAGTTTCAAAGAGCTACTACAAACCATGTTGGATTTAGAGTTCCAAATTCATCTCTCTATATATGAGAGAACAGAGTGAAACCTAAATATAAAAACTGCTACTGTCGACGAACGCTTCAACCTAGAAGATCAAAATTTGGTGAGCCAAGTGGGTACTGTGTACTGATCATTACCACCAAGTATCATCAAGATTGGGTGAAAAAATATTTGCTGATATTTCGGAAACTCGTTATTTCTTAGAAGCTTGGCAACCCCTCTCAATGAAAGTGGTTTTCTACACTCTGTGCCTAGGGCTACTTGAAGAGGAAACAAACCATAGAGACAAAACTGAGATCTCCTTTATTTTGTCAAGTTCCAAAGAGCTACTACAATCCATGTTGGATTTAGAGTTCCAAATTCATGTCTCTATATAGGAGAGAACAGAGAGAAACCTAAATATAAACACTGCTACTGTAGACGAACGCTTCAACCTAGAAGAACAAAATTTGGTGAGCCATGTGGGATTTGTGTACTGATCATTACCACCATGTATCATCAAGATTGGGTGAAAAAATATTTGCTGGTATTTCGGAAACTTGTAATTTCTTAGAAGCTTGGCAAACTCTCTCAATGAAAATGCTTTTCCACAGTCTGTGCCTAGGGCTACTTGAAGAGGAAACAAACCGTAGAGACAAAACTGAGAACTCATTTTTTTTGTCAAGATTCAAAGAGCTACTACAAACCATGTTGGATTTAGAGTTCCAAATTCATATATCTATATAGGAGAGAACAGAGGGAAACCTAAATATAAAAACTTCTACTATAGGCGAACACTTAAACCTAGAAGAACACAATTTGGTGAGCCAAGTGGGATTTGTGTACTGATCATTAGCAACCAGTATCATCAACATTGGGTGAAAAAATATTTGCTGGGACTTCGGAAACTCGTAATTTCTTAGAAGCTTGGCCACCCCTCTCAATGAAAGTGCTTTTCCACTGTCTGCGCCTAGGTCTACTTGAAGAGGAAACAAACCATAGAAACGAAACTCAGAACTCCTTTATTTTGTCAAGTTTCAATGAGCTACTACAAACCAAGTTGGATTTAGAGTTCCAAATTCATCTATCTATATATGAGAGAACAGAATGAAACGTAAATATAAAAACGGCTACTGTAGACGAACGCTTCAACCCAGAAGAACAAAATTTGGTGAGCCACGTGGATTTGTGTACTGATCATTAGCAACAAGTATCATCAAGATTGGGTGAAAAAATATATGCTGGTATTTCGGAAACTCGTTATTTCTTAGAAGCTTGGCAACCCCTCTCAATGAAAGTTCTTTTTCACAGTCTGTGCCTAGAGCTACTTGAAGAGAAACCAATACACAAAACTGAGAACTCCTTTATTTTGTCAAGTTTCAAAGAGCTACTACAAACCATGTTGGATTTAGAGTTCCAAATTCATCTATCTATACAGGAGAGAGCAGAGGGAAACCTAAATATAAAAACTGCTACTGTAGACGAACGCTTCAACCTAGAAGAACAAAATATGGTGAGCCAAGTGGGATTTGTGTACTGATCATTAGCAACAAGTATCATCAAGATTGGGTGAAAAAATATTTGCTGGTACTTCGGAACTCGTTATTTTTTAGAAGCTTGGCAACCCCTCTTAATGAAAGTGCTTTTCCACAGTCTGCGCCTAGGGCTACTTGAAGAGGAAACAAACATAGAGACAAAACTCAGAACTCCTTTATTTTGTAAAGTTTCAAAGAGCTACTACAAACCATGTTGGATTTAGAGTTCCAAATTCATCTATCTATATAGGAGAGAACAGAGAGAAACCTAAATATAAAAACGGCTACTGTAGACGAACGCTTCAACCTAGAAGAACAAAATTTGGTGAGCCAAGTGGGTACTGTGTACTGATCATTACCACCAAGTATCATCAAGATTGGGTGAAAAAATATTTGCTGATATTTCGGAAACTCGTTATTTCTTAGAAGGTTGGCAACCCCTCTCAATGAAAGTGGTTTTCTACAGTCTGTGCCTGGGGCTACTTGAAGAGGAAACAAACCATAGAGACAAAATTGAGATCTTCCTCTATTTTGTCAAGTTCCAAAGAGCTACTACAATCCATGTTGGATTTAGAGTTCCAAATTCATCTCTCTATATAGGAGAGAACAGAGAGAAACCTAAATATAAACACTGCTACTGTAGACGAACGCTTCAACCTAGAAGAACAAAATTTTGTGAGCCATGTGGGATTTGTGTACTGATCATTACCACCATGTATCATCAAGATTGGGTGAAAAAATATTTGCTGGTATTTCGGAAACTTGTAATTTCTTAGAAGCTTGGCAAACTCTCTCAATGAAAATGCTTTTCCCACAGTCTGTGCCTAGGGCTACTTGAAGAGGAAACAAACCGTAGAGACAAAACTGAGAACTCCTTTTTTTGTCAAGATTCAAAGAGCTACTACAAACCATGTTGGATTTAGAGTTCCAAATTCATATATCTATATAGGAGAGAACAGAGGGAAACCTAAATATAAAAACTTCTACTATAGGCGAACACTTCAACCAAAAGAACACAATTTGGTGAGCCAAGTGGGATTTGTGTACTGATCATTAGCAACCAGTATCATCAACATTGGGTGAAAAAATATTTGCTGGTACTTCGGAAACTCGTAATTTCTTAGAAGCTTGGCCACCCCTCTCAATGAAAGTGCTTTTCCACTGTCTGCGCCTAGGGCTACTTGAAGAGGAAACAAACCATAGAAACAAAACTCAGAACTCCTTTATTTTGTCAAGTTTCAATGAGCTACTACAAACCAAGTTGGATTTAGAGTTCCAAATTCATCTATCTATATATGAGAGAACAGAATGAAACCTAAATATAAAAACGGCTACTGTAGACGAACGCTTCAACCCAGAAGAACAAAATTTGGTGAGCCACCTGGATTTGTGTACTGATCATTAGCAACAAGTATCATCAAGATTGGGTGAAAAAATATATGCTGGTATTTCGGAAACTCGTTATTTCTTAGAAGCTTGGCAACCCTCTCAATGAAAGTTCTTTTTTCACAGTCTGTGCCAAGAGCTACTTGAAGAGGAAACAAACCATAGAGACAAAACTGAGATCTCCTTTATTTTGTCAAGTTTCAAAGAGCTACTACAAACCATGTTGGATTTAGAGTTCCAAATTCATCTATCTATACAGGAGAGAACAGAGCGAAACCTAAATATAAAAACTGCTACTGTACACGAACGCTTCAACCTAGAAGAACAAAATTTGGTGAGCCAAGTGGGACTTGTGTACTGATCATTACCACCAAGTATAATCAAAATTGTGTGAAAAAATATTTGCTGGTATTTCGGAAACTCGTAATTTCTTAGAAGCTTGGCAACCCCTCTCAATGAAAGTGCTTTTCCACAGTCTGTGCCTAGAGCTACTTGAAGAGGAAACAAACCATAGAGACAAAACTGAGATCTCCTTTATTTTGTCAAGTTTCAAAGAGCTACTACAAGCCATGTTGGATTTAGTGTTCCAAATTCATATATCTATATAGGAGAGAACAGAGGGAAACCTAAATATAAAAACTTCTACTGTAGGCCACCGCTTCAACATAGAAGAACAAAATTTGGTGAGCCAGGTGAGATTTGTGTACTGATCATTAGCAACCAGTATCATCAAGATTGGGTGAAAAAATATTTGCTGGTATTTCAGAAACTCGTTATTTCTTAGAAGCTTGGCAACACCTCTCAATGAAAGTAGTTTTCCACAGTCTGTGCCTAGGGCTACTTGAAAAGGACACAAATCATAGAGACAAAACTGAGAACGCCTTTATTTTCTCAAGTTTCAAAGAGCTACTACAAACCATGTTGGATTTAGAGTTCCAAATTCATCTATCTATACAGGAGAGAACAGAGGGAAACCGAAATATAAAAACTGCTACTGTAGACGAACGCTTCAACCTAGAAGAACAAAATTTGGTGAGCCAAGTGGGATTTTTGTACTGATCATTACCACAAAGTATCATAAAGACTGGGTGAAAAAATATTTGCTGGTATTTTGGAAACTCGTTATTTCTTAGAAGCTTGGCAACCCATCTCAATGAAAGTGCTTCCACAGTCTGTGCCTAGGGCTACTTGAAGACGAAACAAACCATAGAGACAAAACTGAGAACTCCTTTATTTTGTCAAGTTTCAAAGAGCTACTACAATCCATGTTGGATTTAGAGTTCCAAATTCATCTATCTATATAGGAGAGAACAGAGAGAAACCTAAATATAAAAACTGCTACTGTAGACGAACGCTTCAACCAAGAAGAACAAAATTTGGTGACCCAAGTGGGATTTGTGCACTGATCATTAGCAACAAGTATCATCAAGATTGGGTGAAAAAATATTTGCTGGTATTTAGGAAACTCGTTATTTCTTAGAAGCTTGGCGACCCCTCTCAATGAAAGTGGTTTTCCACAGTCTGTGCCTAGGGCTACTTGAAGATGAAACAAACCATAGAGACAAAACTCAGAATTCTTTATTTTGTCAAGTTTCAAAGAGCTACTACAAACCATGTTGGATTTAGAGTTCCAAATTCATCTCTCTATATATGAGAGAACAGAGTGAAACCTAAATATAAAAACTGCTACTGTCGACGAACGCTTCAACGTAGAAGAACAAAATTTGGTGAGCCAAGTGGGTACTGTGTACTGATCATTACCACCAAGTATCATCAAGATTGGGTGAAAAAATTTTTGCTGATATTTCGGAAACTCGTTATTTCTTAGAAGCTTGGCAACCCCTCTCAATGAAAGTGGTTTTCTACACTCTGTGCCTAGGGCTACTTGAAGAGGAAACAAACCATAGAGACAAAACTGAGATCTCCTTTATTTTGTCAAGTTCCAAAGAGCTACTACAATCCATGTTGGATTTAGAGTTCCAAATTCATGTCTCTATATAGGAGAGAACAGAGAGAAACCTAAATATAAACACTGCTACTGTAGACGAACGCTTCAACCTAGAAGAACAAAATTTGGTGAGCCATGTGGGATTTGTGTACTGATCATTACCACCATGTATCATCAAGATTGGGTGAAAAAATATTTGCTGGTATTTCGGAAACTTGTAATTTCTTAGAAGCTTGGCAAACTCTCTCAATGAAAATGCTTTTCCACAGTCTGTGCCTAGGGCTACTTGAAGAGGAAACAAACCGTAGAGACAAAACTGAGAACTCATTTTTTTGTCAAGATTCAAAGAGCTACTACAAACCATGTTGGATTTAGAGTTCCAAATTCATATATCTATATAGGAGACAACAGAGGGAAACCTAAATATAAAAACTTCTACTATAGGCGAACACTTAAACCTAGAAAAACACAATTTGGTGAGCCAAGTGGGATTTGTGTACTGATCATTAGCAACCAGTATCATCAACATTGGGTG